>NC_135909.1:23799559-24015347 GCF_964194155.1 Cetorhinus maximus
AAATACTCCAACAATTTCAACAACAACCTCAACATTCAAAAACACCAACAAATTCAACAAAAACCTCAACAATGAATAACACCAAAAAATTCAACAACAACCTCAACTTTGAAAAACACCAACAAATTCAACAACCTCAACATTGAAAAACAGCAACAAATTCAACTGCAACCTCAAATTTGAAAAACAAAAAAAAGTATTAAAAAAAAATTGATAACACCAATAAATTCAACAACAACCTCAATATTGAAAATCACCAACACATTCTACAATAACCTCAACAATGAAAAACATCAAAAAATTCAACAGAACCTCAACATTCAAAAACACCAACAAATTCAACAAAAACCTCAACAATGAAAAACACCAATAAATAAACAACAACCTCAACTTTGAAAAACACTAACAAATTCAAGAACCTCAACATTGAAAAACACCAACAAATTCAACTGCCACCTCAACTTTGAAAAACACAAAAAAGTTTAAAAGAAACCTTGATAACACCAATAACACCAACAAAAACCTCAATATTGGAAATCACCAACAAATTCAACAACAACCTCAACATTGCAAAACACCAAGTAATTCAACAAAAATGTCAACAATGAAAAATACCAAAAAATTCAACAACTACCTTAACTTTGAAAAATACTAACAAATTCAACAACCTCAACATTGAAAAACACAAACAAATTCAACTACAACCTCAACTTTGTAAAATACAAAAAAGGTTAAAAAAAACATTGACAACATCAATCAATTCAACAACAACATCAATACTGAAAATCACCAACACATTCAACAACATCCTCAACAATGAAAAAGATCAAAAGAATTGACAACACAACCTCAACAATGAAAAACACCAAAAAATTCAACAACAAACTCAACATTCAAAATCTCCAACAAATTCAACAACAACCTCAACAACGAAAATCATCAAAAAATTCAACAACATCCTCAATATTCAAAAACAACAACAAATTCAACAACAATCTCAACAATGAAAAACACCAAAAAATTCAACAACAACATCAACTTTAAAAAACACCAACAAATTCAAGAACGTCAACATTGAAAAACACCAGCATATTCAACTGCAACATCAACTTTGAAAAACACAAAAAAGTTTTTAAAAAAAACTTGATAACACCAATAAATTCAACAATAACCTAAATATTGAAAATCAACAACAAATTCATCAAGAACAAAAACAATGAAAAACATCAAAAAATTCAACAAAAACAACCTCAACATTGAAAAACACTAACAAATTCAACTGCAACCTCAACTTTGAAAAACACAAAAAAGTTTTAAAAAAATACTTGATGACACCAATAAATTCAACTACAACCTCAACAATGAAAAACATCAAAAAATTCAACAACAACAACCTCAACAATGAAAAACAGCAAATAATTCAACATCAACCTCAACATTGAAAAACTCCCACAATTTCAACAACAACCTCAACAATGAGAAACACCAAAAAATTCAACAACAAATTCAACATTTAAAATCACCAACAAATTTAACAATAACATTAACATTGAAAAACACCACAAAATTCAACAACAACCTCAACTTTGAAAAACATCAACAGATGTAACAACCTCAACATTCAAAAACACCAACAAATTCAAGAAAAACCTCAACAATGAATAAAACCAAAAAATTCAACAACATCCTCAACTTTGAAAAACACCAACAAATTCATCAACAACATCAACATTCAAAAACACCAACAAATTCAACAAAAATATCAACAATGAAAAATACCAAAAAATTCAACAGCAACATCAACTTTGAAAAACACCAACAGATTCAACAACCTCAACATTCAAAAACACCAACAAATTCAACAAAAACCTCAACAATGAAAAACACCAAAATATTCAACAACATCCTCAACTTTGAAAAACACCAACAAATAGAACAACCTCAACATTGAAAACCTCCAAGAAATTCAATAACAACCTCAACATTGAAGAACACCAACAAAGTCAACTGCAACCTCAACTTTGAAAAATACAAAACAGTTCCAAAAAAACCATTGATACCACAATAAATTCAGCAACAACCTCAATATTGAAAATCACCAACAAATCAACAACAAGCTCAACATTGCAAAACACCAACAAATTCAACAAGACCCTCAACAATGAAAAACACCAAAATATTTAACAACAACCTCAACATTGAAAAACACCAACAAATTCAACAACTACCTCAACAATGAAAAACATCAAAAAATTCAGCAACAACCTCAACATTCAAAAACACCAACAAATTGAACAAAAACGTCAACAATGAAAATCACCAACAAATTCAACAACAACCTCAACTTTCAAAAACACCAACAAATTTAACAACCTCAACAATGAAAAACGCCAAAAAATTCAACAACAACCTCAACATTGAAAAACACCAACAAATGCAACAACCTCAACATTTAAAAATAGCAACAAATTCAACTACAACCTCAACTTTGAAAAATACAAAAAGATTTTAAAAAAAACATTGAATACACCGATAAATTCAACAATAATGTCAATATTGAAAATCACCAACAAATTCAACAACAACCACAACATTGAAAAACAACAAAATATTCAACAACAACCTCAACATTGAAAAATAAAAAAAGATACAAAAAAATACATTGAATAAACCAATAAATTCAACAACAACCTCAATATTTAAAATCACCAACAATTTCAACAACAACCTCAACTTTGAAAAACACCAACAAATTCAAAAGCCTGAACATTGAAAAACACCAACAAATTCAACTACAACCTCAATAGTGAAAATCGCCAACAATTTCAACAATTACCTCAACGATGAAAAACACCAAAAAATTCATCAACAACCTCAACTTTGAAAAACACCAACCGTTTCAACAACCTCAACATTCAAATAAACCAACAAATTCAAGAAAAACCTCAACAATGAATAAAACCAAAAAATTCAACAACATCCTGAACTTTGAAAAACACCAACAAATTCATCAACAACATCAACATTCAAAAACACCAACAAATTCAACAAAAATATCAACAATGAAAAATACCAAAAAATTCAACAGCAACATCAACTTTGAAAAACACCAACAGATTCAACAACCTCAACATTCAAAAACACCAACAAATTCAACAAAAACCTCAACAATGAAAAACACCAAAATATTCAACAACATCCTCAACTTTGAAAAATACAAAACAGTTCCAAAAAAACCATTGATACCACAATAAATTCAGCAACAACCTCAATATTGAAAATCACCAACAAATCAACAACAAGCTCAACATTGCAAAACACCAACAAATTCAACAAGACCCTCAACAATGAAAAACACTAAAATATTTAACAACAACCTCAACATTGAAAAACACCAACAAATTCAACAACTACCTCAACAATGAAAAACATCAAAAAATTCAGCAACAACCTCAACATTCAAAAACAGCAACAAATTGAACAAAAACGTCAACAATGAAAATCACCAACAAATTCAACAACAACCTCAACTTTCAAAAACACCAACAAATTTAACAACCTCAACAATGAAAAACGCCAAAAAATTCAACAACAACCTCAACATTGAAAAACACCAACAAATGCAACAACCTCAACATTTAAAAATAGCAACAAATTCAACTACAACCTCAACTTTGAAAAATACAAAAAGATTTTAAAAAAAACATTGAATACACCAATAAATTCAACAATAACGTCAATATTGAAAATCACCAACAAATTCAACAACAACCACAACATTGAAAAACACCAAAATATTCAACAACAACCTCAACATTGAAAAACACCAACAAATTCAAGAACCTCAACATTGAAAAAGACCAACAAATTCAACTATAACCTCAATATTGAAAATCACCAACAAATACAACAACAACCTCAACAATGAAAAACGCCAATAAATTCAACAACAATATCAACATTCAAAAACACCAGCAAATTCAACAAAAACCTCAACAATGAAAAACAGCAAAATATTCAACATCATCCACAACTTTGAAAAACACCAACTAATTCAACAACCTCAACATTGAAAAACTCCAAGAAATTCAACAACAACCACAACAATGAAAAACACCAAAAAATTCAACAACAACCCCAACATTGAAAAAGACCAACAAATTCAACAACAAGCTCAATATTGAAAATCACCAACAAATTCAACAACAAATTCAACATTGAAAAACACCATACAATTCAACAACAGCCTCAACTTTGAAAAACACCAACAAATGCAACAACCTCAACATTGAAAAACAGCAAAAAATTCAACTACAAACTCAACTTTGAAAAATACAGAAAGATTCAAATAGAAACATTGAATAGAACAATAATTTCAACTACAACCTCAATATTGAAAATCACCAACAAATTCAAAGCAACCTCAACATTGAGAAACACCAAAATATTCAACGACAACCTCAACTTGGAAAAACACCAACAAATTCAAAAACTTCAACATTCAAAAAACTTGATGACACCAATAAATTCAACTACAACCTCAACAATGAAAAACATCAAAAAATTCAACAACAACAACCTCAACAATGAAAAACAGCAAATAATTCAACATCAACCTCAACATTGAAAAACTCCCACAATTTCAACAACAACCTCAACAATGAGAAAAACCAAAAAATTCAACAACAAATTCAACATTTAAAATCACCAACAAATTTAACAATAACATTAACATTGAAAAACACCACAAAATTCAACAACAACCTCAACTTTGAAAAACATCAACAGATTTAACAACCTCAACATTCAAAAACACCAACAAATTCAACAACAACCCCAACATTGAAAAACACCAACAAATTCAACAACAACATCAATATTGACAATCACCAACAAATTCAACAACAACCTCAACATTCAAAAACACCAACAATTTCAACAACAACCTGAACAATGAAAAACACCAACAAATTCAACAGCAAGCTCAACTTTGAAAAATACAAAAAAGTTAAACAAAAAGCATTGATAACACCAATAAATTTGAACAACAACCACAATATTGAAAATCACCAAAAAATTCAACAACAACCTCAACAATGATGAACATCAAAAAATTCAACAAAAACAACCTCATCAATGAAAAACACTAAAAAATTCAACAACCACCTCAACATTGAAATACTCCAACAATTTCAACAACAACCTCAACAATGAAAGACACCAAAAAATTCAACAACAAACTCAACATTGAAAATCACCAACAATTTCAACAACAACCTCAACAATGAAAAGCATCAAAAAATTCAACAACAACCTCAACATTCAAAAACACCAACAAATTCAACAACAACCCCAACATTGAAAAACACCAGCAAGTTCAACAACAACCTCAATATTGACAATCACCAACAAATTCAACAACAACATCAAGATTCGAAAACACCAACAATTTCAACAACAACCTGAAGTTTGAAAGACACAGAAAAGTTTTTAAAAAATCCTTGATGACACTAATAAATTCAACAAAAAGCTCAGTATTGAAAATCACCATCAAATTCATCGACAACCTCAACAATGAAAAATATCTAAAAATTCAACAAAAACGACCTCAACAATGAAAAACACCAACAAATTCAACAAAAACCTGAACACTGAAAAACACCAACTAATTCAACAGCAAGCTCAACTTTGATAAATACAAAAAAGTTCAACTAAAAGCATTGATAACACCAATAAATACAACAACAACCTCAATATTGAAAATCACCAACAAATTCAACAACAACCTCAACAATGAAAAAGATCAAAAGATTCGACAACACAACCTCAACAATGAAAAACACCAAAAAATTCAACAACAAACTCAACATTTAAAATCTCCAACAAATTCAACAACAACCTCAACAATGAAAAACACCAAAAAATTCAACAACAACATCAACTTTAAAAAACACCAACAAATTCAAGAACCTCAACATTGAAAAACACCAACATGTTCAACTGCAACATCAACTTTGAAAAACACAAAAAAGTGTTAAAAATAAACTTGATAACACCAATAAATTCAACAAAAACCTAAATATTGAACATCACCAACAAATTCATCAAGAACAAAAACAATGAAAAACACCTCAACATTGAAAAACACCAACAAATTCAACTGCAACCTCAACTTTGAAAAACACAAAAAAGTTTTAAAAAAAAACATGATAACACCAATAAATTCAACTACAACCTCAACAATGAAAAACATCAAAAAATTCAACAACAACCTCAACAATGAAAAACAGCAAATAATTCAACATCAACCTCAACATTGAAAAACTCCCACAATTTCAACAACAACCTCAACAATGAGAAACACCAAAAAATTCAACAACAAATTCAACATTTAAAATCACCAACAAATTTAACAACAACATTAACATTGAAAAACACCACAAAATTCAACAACAACCTCAACTTTGAAAAACACCAACAGATTTAACAACCTCAACATTCAAAAACACCAACAAATTCAACAACAACCCCAACATTGAAAAACACCAACAAATTCAACAACAACATCAATATTGACAATCACCAACAAATTCAACAACAACCTCAACATTCAAAAACACCAACAATTTCAACAACAACCTGAACAATGAAAAACACCAACAAATTCAACAGCAAGCTCAACTTTGAAAAATACAAAAAAGTTAAACAAAAAGCATTGATAACACCAATAAATTTGAAAAACAACCGCAATATTGAAAACCACCAAAAAATTCAACAACAACCTCAACAATGATGAACATCAAAAAATTCAACAAAAACAACCTCAACAATGAAAAACACTAAAAAATTCAACAACCACCTCAACATTGAAATACTCCAACAATTTCAACAACAACCTCAACAATGAAAGACATCAAAAAATTCAACAACAAACTCAACATTGAAAATCACCAACAATTTCAACAACAACCTCAACAATTAAAAGCATCAAAAAATTCAACAACAACCTCAACATTCAAAAACACCAACAAATTCAACAAAAACCTCAACAATGAAAAACAACAAAAAATTCAAAAACAACCTCAACTTTGAAAAACACCAACACATTCAAGATCCTCAACATTGAAAAACAGCAACAAATTCAACTGCAACCTCAACTTTGAAAAACAAAAAAAAGTTTAAAAAAAAACATTGATAACACCAATAAATTCAACAACAACCTCAACATTGAAAAACACCAAAAAATTCAACAACCACTTCAACATTGAAAATCTCCAACAATTTCAACAACAACCTCAACAATGAAAAACACCAAAAAATTCTAAAAACAAACTCAACATTGAAAATCACCAACAAATTCAACAACAACCTCAACAATGAAAAACATCAAGAAATTCAACTGCAACCACAACTTTGAAAAACTAAAAAAAGTTTAAAAAAAAACATTGATAACACCAATAAATTCTAGAACAACCTCAATATTGAAAATAACCAACAAATTCAACAACATCCACAACAATGTAAAACATCAAAAGATTCAACAACAACAACAACTTCAATAATGAAAAACACAAAAAAATTCATCAACAAAATCAACATTGAAAATCACCAACAAATTTAACAACAACCTCAACAATGAAAAACATCAAAAAATTCAACAACAATCTCAACATTCAAAAACACCACCAAATATAACAAAAACCTCAACAATGAAAAACACCAATAAATTCAACAACAACCTCAACTTTGAAAAACACCAACAAATTCAACAACCTCAACGTTGAAAAACAGATACAAATTCAACTGCAACCTCAACTTTGAAAAACAAAAAAAAGTTTTAAAAAATACATTGATAACACCAATAAATTCAACAACAAGCTCAATATTGAAAATCACCAACCAACTGAACATAAACCTCAACTTTGCAAAACACCATCAAATTCAACAACAACCTCAACAATGAAAATCAACAAAAAATTCATCAACAGCCTCAACATTCAAAAACACCAACAAAGTTAACAAAAACCACAACAATGAAATAAACGAAAAAAATTCTACATCAACCTCAACTTTAAGAAAGACCAACAAATTAAACAACCTTAACATTGAAGAACAGCACCAAATTCAACTGCAACCATTACTTTGAAAAACACAAAAAAGTTTTTAAAAAAACTTGATAACACCAACAAATTCAACAACAACCTCAATATTTAAAATCACCAATAAGTTCATCAAAAACCAAAACAATGAAAAACATCAAAGAATTCAACAAAAATGACCTCAACAATGATAAACACCAAAAAGTTCAACAACAACCTCAACATTGAAAAACTCCAACAATTTCAGCAACAACCTGCACGTTGAAAAACACCAAAAAATTCAACAACAAACTCAACATTGAAAATCACCAACAAATTCAACAAAAACATTAACAATGACAAACACCAAAAAATTCATCAACAACCTCAACTTTGAAAAACACCAAAAAATTCAACAACCTCAACAGTGAAAAACTCCAACAAATTCAACAGCAACCTCAACTTTGAAAAATACAAAAAAGTTCAAAAAAAACATTGATAACACCAATAAATTCAACAACAAACTCAACATTGAAAATCACCAACAAATTCAACAACAACCTAAACAATGAAAAACATCAAAATTTTCAACAATAACCTCAACATTCAAAAACACCAACAAATTGAACAAAAACCTCAACAATGAAAAACACCAAAAAATTCAAGAACAACCTCAACTTTGAAAAGCACCAACAAATTCAACAACCTCAACATTGAAAAACAGCAACAAATTCAACTGCAACCTCAACTTTGAAAAACAAAAAAAAGTTTAAAAAGAAACATTGATAACACCAATAAATTCAAGAACAACCTCAACATTCAAAAACACCAACAATTTCAACAACAACCTGAACAATGAAAAACACCAACAAATTCAACAGCAAGCTCAACTTTGAAAAATACAAAAAAGTTAAACAAAAAGCATTGATAACACCAATAAATTTGAACAACAACCGCAATATTGAAATTCACCAAAAAATTCAACAACTACCTCAACAATGATGAACATCAAAAAATTCAACAAAAACAACCTCAACAATGAAAAACACTAAAAAAATTCAACAACCACCTCAACATTGAAATACTCCAACTATTTCAACAACAACCTCAACAATGAAAGACACCAAAAAAATTCAACAACAAACTCAACATTGAAAATCACCAACAATTTCAACAACAACCTCAACAATGAAAAGCATCAAAAAATTCAACAACAACCTCAACATTCAAAAACACCAACAAATTCAACAACAACCCCAACATTGAAAAACACCAGCAAGTTCAACAACAACCTCAATATTGACAATCACCAACAAATTCAACAACAACATCAAGATTCGAAAACACCAACAATTTCAACAACAACCTGAAGTTTGAAAGACACAAAAAAGTTTTTAAAAAATCCTTGATGACACTAATAAATTCAACAAAAAGCTCAGTATTGAAAATCACCATCAAATTCATCGACAACCTCAACAGTGAAAAATATCTAAAAATTCAACAAAAACGACCTCAACAATGAAAAACACCAACAAATTCAACAAAAACCTGAACAATGAAAAACACCAACTAATTCAACAGCAAGCTCAACTTTGATAAATACAAAAAAGTTCAACTAAAAGCATTGATAACACCAATAAATACAACAACAACCTCAATATTGAAAATCACCAACAAATTCAACAACAACCTCAACAATGATGAACATCAAAAAATTCAACAAAAACGTCAACAATGAAAAACACTAAAAAATTCAACAACCACCTCAACATTGAAATACTCCAACAATTTCAACAACAACCTCAACAATGAAAGACACCAAAAAATTCAACAACAAACTCGACATTGAAAATCACCAACAATTTCAACAACAACCTCAACAATGAAATACATCAAAAAATTCAACAACAACCTCAACATTCAAAAACACCAACAAATTCAACAAAAACCTCAACAATGAAAAACACCAAAAAATTCAACAACCTCAACATTGAAAAACAGCAACAAATTCAACTGCAACCTCAACTTTGAAAAACAAAAAAAAGTTTTAAAATAAACATAGATAACACCAATAAATTCAACAACAACCTCAATATTGAAAATCACCAACACATTCATCAACAACCTCAACATTGAATAACATCAAAAAATTCAACAAAAACAACCTCAACATTGAAAAACACCAAAAAATTCAACAACCACTTCAACATTGAAAAACTCCAACAATTTCAACAACAACCTCAACATTGAAAAACACCAACAAATTCAACTACAACCTCAACTTTGTAAAATACAGAAAAGGTTAAAAAAAACATTGATAACATCAATAAATTCAACAACAACATCAATATTGAAAATCACCAACACGTTCAACAACATCCTCAACAATGAAAAAGATCAAAAGATTCGACAACACAACCTCAACAATGAAAAACACCAAAAAATTCAACAACAAACTCAACATTGAAAATCACCAACAATTTCAACAACAACCTCAACATTCAAAAACACCAACAAATTCAACAAAAACCTCAACAATGAAAAACAACAAAAAATTCAAAAGCAACCTCAACTTTGAAAAGCACCAACAAATTCAACAACCTCAACATTGAAAAACAGCAACAAATTCAACTGCAACCTCAACATTGAAAAACAAAAAAAAGTTTAAAAAAAAACATTGATAACACCAATAAATTCTAGAACAACCTCAATATTGAAAATAACCAATAAATTCAACAACATCCACAACAATGTAAAACATCAAAAGATTCAACAACAACAACTTCAATAATGAAAAACACAAAAAAATTCATCAACAAAATCAACATTGAAAATCACCAACAAATTTAACAACAACCTCAACAATGAATAACATCAAAAAATTCAACAACAACCTCAACATTCAAAAACACCACCAAATATAACAAAAACCTCAACAATGAAAAACACCAATCAATTCAACAACAACCTCAACTTTGAAAAACACCAACAAATTCAACAACCTCAACGTTGAAAAACAGATACAAATTCAACTGCAACCTCAACTTTGAAAAACAAAAAAAAGTTTTAAAAAATACATTGATAACACCAATAAATTCAACAACAAGCTCAATATTGAAAATCACCAACCAACTGAACATAAACCTCAACTTTGCAAAACACCATCAAATTCAACAACAACAACCTCAACAATGAAAATCAACAAAAAATTCATCAACAGCCTCAACATTCAAAAACACCAACAAAGTTAACAAAAACCACAACAATGAAATAAACGAAAAAAATTCTACATCAACCTCAACTTTAAGAAAGACCAACAAATTAAACAACCTTAACATTGAAGAACAGCACCAAATTCAACTGCAACCATTACTTTGAAAAACACAAAAAAGTTTTTAAAAAAACTTGATAACACCAACAAATTCAACAACAACCTCAATATTTAAAATCACCAATAAGTTCATCAAAAACCAAAACAATGAAAAACATCAAAGAATTCAACAAAAATGACCTCAACAATGATAAACACCAAAAAGTTCAACAACAACCTCAACATTGAAAAACTCCAACAATTTCAGCAACAACCTGCACGTTGAAAAACACCAAAAAATTCAACAACAAACTCAACATTGAAAATCACCAACAAATTCAACAAAAACATTAACAATGACAAACACCAAAAAATTCATCAACAACCTCAACTTTGAAAAACACCAAAAAATTCAACAACCTCAACAGTGAAAAACTCCAACAAATTCAACAGCAACCTCAACTTTGAAAAATACAAAAAAGTTCAAAAAAAACATTGATAACACCAATAAATTCAACAACAAACTCAACATTGAAAATCACCAACAAATTCAACAACAACCTAAACAATGAAAAACATCAAAATTTTCAACAATAACCTCAACATTCAAAAACACCAACAAATTGAACAAAAACCTCAACAATGAAAAACACCAAAAAATTCAAGAACAACCTCAACTTTGAAAAGCACCAACAAATTCAACAACCTCAACATTGAAAAACAGCAACAAATTCAACTGCAACCTCAACTTTGAAAAACAAAAAAAAGTTTAAAAAGAAACATTGATAACACCAATAAATTCAAGAACAACCTCAACATTCAAAAACACCAACAATTTCAACAACAACCTGAACAATGAAAAACACCAACAAATTCAACAGCAAGCTCAACTTTGAAAAATACAAAAAAGTTAAACAAAAAGCATTGATAACACCAATAAATTTGAACAACAACTGCAATATTGAAATTCACCAAAAAATTCAACAACTACCTCAACAATGATGAACATCAAAAAATTCAACAAAAACAACCTCAACAATGAAAAACACTAAAAAATTCAACAACCACCTCAACATTGAAATACTCCAACAATTTCATCAACAACCTCAACATTGAATAACATCAAAAAATTCAACAAAAACAACCTCAACATTGAAAAACACCAAAAAATTCAACAACCACTTCAACATTGAAAAACTCCAACAATTTCAACAACAACCTCAACATTCAAAAACACCAACAAATTCAACTACAACCTCAACTTTGTAAAATACAGAAAAGGTTAAAAAAAACATTGATAACATCAATAAATTCAACAACAACATCAATATTGAAAATCACCAACACGTTCAACAACATCCTCAACAATGAAAAAGATCAAAAGATTCGACAACACAACCTCAACAATGAAAAACACCAAAAAATTCAACAACAAACTCAACATTGAAAATCACCAACAATTTCAACAACAACCTCAACATTCAAAAACACCAACAAATTCAACAAAAACCTCAACAATGAAAAACAACAAAAAATTCAAAAACAACCTCAACTTTGAAAAGCACCAACAAATTCAACAACCTCAACATTGAAAAACAGCAACAAATTCAACTGCAACCTCAACATTGAAAAACAAAAAAAAGTTTAAAAAAAAACATTGATAACACCAATAAATTCTAGAACAACCTCAATATTGAAAATAACCAATAAATTCAACAACATCCACAACAATGTAAAACATCAAAAGATTCAACAACAACAACTTCAATAATGAAAAACACAAAAAAATTCATCAACAAAATCAACATTGAAAATCACCAACAAATTTAACAACAACCTCAACAATGAATAACATCAAAAAATTCAACAACAACCTCAACATTCAAAAACACCACCAAATATAACAAAAACCTCAACAATGAAAAACACCAATCAATTCAACAACAACCTCAACTTTGAAAAACACCAACAAATTCAACAACCTCAACGTTGAAAAACAGATACAAATTCAACTGCAACCTCAACTTTGAAAAACAAAAAAAAGTTTTAAAAAATACATTGATAACACCAATAAATTCAACAACAAGCTCAATATTGAAAATCACCAACCAACTGAACATAAACCTCAACTTTGCAAAACACCATCAAATTCAACAACAACAACCTCAACAATGAAAATCAACAAAAAATTCATCAACAGCCTCAACATTCAAAAACACCAACAAAGTTAACAAAAACCACAACAATGAAATAAACGAAAAAAATTCTACATCAACCTCAACTTTAAGAAAGACCAACAAATTAAACAACCTTAACATTGAAGAACAGCACCAAATTCAACTGCAACCATTACTTTGAAAAACACAAAAAAGTTTTTAAAAAAACTTGATAACACCAACAAATTCAACAACAACCTCAATATTTAAAATCACCAATAAGTTCATCAAAAACCAAAACAATGAAAAACATCAAAGAATTCAACAAAAATGACCTCAACAATGATAAACACCAAAAAGTTCAACAACAACCTCAACATTGAAAAACTCCAACAATTTCAGCAACAACCTGCACGTTGAAAAACACCAAAAAATTCAACAACAAACTCAACATTGAAAATCACCAACAAATTCAACAAAAACATTAACAATGACAAACACCAAAAAATTCATCAACAACCTCAACTTTGAAAAACACCAAAAAATTCAACAACCTCAACAGTGAAAAACTCCAACAAATTCAACAGCAACCTCAACTTTGAAAAATACAAAAAAGTTCAAAAAAAACATTGATAACACCAATAAATTCAACAACAAACTCAACATTGAAAATCACCAACAAATTCAACAACAACCTAAACAATGAAAAACATCAAAATTTTCAACAATAACCTCAACATTCAAAAACACCAACAAATTGAACAAAAACCTCAACAATGAAAAACACCAAAAAATTCAAGAACAACCTCAACTTTGAAAAGCACCAACAAATTCAACAACCTCAACATTGAAAAACAGCAACAAATTCAACTGCAACCTCAACTTTGAAAAACAAAAAAAAGTTTAAAAAGAAACATTGATAACACCAATAAATTCAAGAACAACCTCAACATTCAAAAACACCAACAATTTCAACAACAACCTGAACAATGAAAAACACCAACAAATTCAACAGCAAGCTCAACTTTGAAAAATACAAAAAAGTTAAACAAAAAGCATTGATAACACCAATAAATTTGAACAACAACCGCAATATTGAAATTCACCAAAAAATTCAACAACTACCTCAACAATGATGAACATCAAAAAATTCAACAAAAACAACCTCAACAATGAAAAACACTAAAAAATTCAACAACCACCTCAACATTGAAATACTCCAACAATTTCATCAACAACCTCAACATTGAATAACATCAAAAAATTCAACAAAAACAACCTCAACATTGAAAAACACCAAAAAATTCAACAACCACTTCAACAGTGAAAAACTCCAACAATTTCAACAACAACCTCAACATTCAAAAACACCAACAAATTCAACTACAACCTCAACTTTGTAAAATACAGAAAAGGTTAAAAAAAACATTGATAACATCAATAAATTCAACAACAACATCAATATTGAAAATCACCAACACGTTCAACAACATCCTCAACAATGAAAAAGATCAAAAGATTCGACAACACAACCTCAACAATGAAAAACACCAAAAAATTCAACAACAAACTCAACATTGAAAATCACCAACAATTTCAACAACAACCTCAACATTCAAAAACACCAACAAATTCAACAAAAACCTCAACAATGAAAAACAACAAAAAATTCAAAAACAACCTCAACTTTGAAAAGCACCAACAAATTCAACAACCTCAACATTGAAAAACAGCAACAAATTCAACTGCAACCTCAACATTGAAAAACAAAAAAAAGTTTAAAAAAAAACATTGATAACACCAATAAATTCTAGAACAACCTCAATATTGAAAATAACCAATAAATTCAACAACATCCACAACAATGTAAAACATCAAAAGATTCAACAACAACAACTTCAATAATGAAAAACACAAAAAAATTCATCAACAAAATCAACATTGAAAATCACCAACAAATTTAACAACAACCTCAACAATGAATAACATCAAAAAATTCAACAACAACCTCAACATTCAAAAACACCACCAAATATAACAAAAACCTCAACAATGAAAAACACCAATAAATTCAACAACAACCTCAACTTTGAAAAACACCAACAAATTCAACAACCTCAACGTTGAAAAACAGATACAAATTCAACTGCAACCTCAACTTTGAAAAACAAAAAAAAGTTTTAAAAAATACATTGATAACACCAATAAATTCAACAACAAGCTCAATATTGAAAATCACCAACCAACTGAACATAAACCTCAACTTTGCAAAACACCATCAAATTCAACAACAACAACCTCAACAATGAAAATCAACAAAAAATTCATCAACAGCCTCAACATTCAAAAACACCAACAAAGTTAACAAAAACCACAACAATGAAATAAACGAAAAAAATTCTACATCAACCTCAACTTTAAGAAAGACCAACAAATTAAACAACCTTAACATTGAAGAACAGCACCAAATTCAACTGCAACCATTACTTTGAAAAACACAAAAAAGTTTTTAAAAAAACTTGATAACACCAACAAATTCAACAACAACCTCAATATTTAAAATCACCAATAAGTTCATCAAAAACCAAAACAATGAAAAACATCAAAGAATTCAACAAAAATGACCTCAACAATGATAAACACCAAAAAGTTCAACAACAACCTCAACATTGAAAAACTCCAACAATTTCAGCAACAACCTGCACGTTGAAAAACACCAAAAAATTCAACAACAAACTCAACATTGAAAATCACCAACAAATTCAACAAAAACATTAACAATGACAAACACCAAAAAATTCATCAACAACCTCAACTTTGAAAAACACCAAAAAATTCAACAACCTCAACAGTGAAAAACTCCAACAAATTCAACAGCAACCTCAACTTTGAAAAATACAAAAAAGTTCAAAAAAAACATTGATAACACCAATAAATTCAACAACAAACTCAACATTGAAAATCACCAACAAATTCAACAACAACCTAAACAATGAAAAACATCAAAATTTTCAACAATAACCTCAACATTCAAAAACACCAACAAATTGAACAAAAACCTCAACAATGAAAAACACCAAAAAATTCAAGAACAACCTCAACTTTGAAAAGCACCAACAAATTCAACAACCTCAACATTGAAAAACAGCAACAAATTCAACTGCAACCTCAACTTTGAAAAACAAAAAAAAGTTTAAAAAGAAACATTGATAACACCAATAAATTCAAGAACAACCTCAACATTCAAAAACACCAACAATTTCAACAACAACCTGAACAATGAAAAACACCAACAAATTCAACAGCAAGCTCAACTTTGAAAAATACAAAAAAGTTAAACAAAAAGCATTGATAACACCAATAAATTTGAACAACAACCGCAATATTGAAATTCACAAAAAAATTCAACAACTACCTCAACAATGATGAACATCAAAAAATTCAACAAAAACAACCTCAACAATGAAAAACACTAAAAAATTCAACAACCACCTCAACATTGAAATACTCCAACAATTTCAACAACAACCTCAACAATGAAAGACACCAAAAAATTCAACAACAAACTCAACATTGAAAATCACCAACAATTTCAACAACAACCTCAACAATGAAAAGCATCAAAAAATTCAACAACAACCTCAACATTCAAAAACACCAACTAATTCAACAACAACCCCAACATTGAAAAACACCAACAAGTTCAACAACAACCTCAATATTGACAATCACCAACAAATTCAACAACAACATCAAGATTCGAAAACACCAACAATTTCAACAACAACCTGAAGTTTGAAAGACACAATAAAGTTTTTAAAAAATCCTTGATGACACTAATAAATTCAACAAAAAGCTCAGTATTGAAAATCACCATCAAATTCATCGACAACCTCAACAGTGAAAAATATCTAAAAATTCAACAAAAAACGACCTCAACAATGAAAAACACCAACAAATTCAACAAAAACCTGAACAATGAAAAACACCAACAAATTCAACAGCAAGCTCAACTTTGATAAATACAAAAAAGTTAAACTAAAAGCATTGATAACACCAATAAATACAACAACCTCAATATTGAAAATCACCAACAAATTCAACAGCAACCTCAACAATGATGAACATCAAAAAATTCAACAAAAACAACGTCAACAATGAAAAACACTAAAAAATTCAACAACCACCTCAACATTGAAATGCTCCAAAAATTTCAACAACAACCTCAACAATGAAAGACACCAAAAAATTCAACAACAAACTCGACATTGAAAATCACCAACAATTTCAACAACAACCTCAACAATGAAATACATCAAAAAATTCAACAACAACCTCAACATTCAAAAACACCAACAAATTCAACAAAAACCTCAACAATGAAAAACACCAAAAAATTCAACAACAACCTCAACTTTGAAAAACACCAACAAATTCAACAACCTCAACATTGAAAAACACCAACAAATTCAACTACAACCTCAACTTTGTAAAATACAAAAAAGGTTAAAAAAAACATTGATAACATCAATAAATTCAACAACAACATCAATATTGAAAATCACCAACACATTCAACAACATCCTCAACAATGAAAAAGATCAAAAGATTCGACAACACAACCTCAACAATGAAAAACACCAAAAAATTCAACAACAAACTCAACATTGAAAATCACCAACAAATTCAACTACAACCTCAACTTTGTAAAATACAAAAAAGGTTAAAAAAAACATTGATAACATCAATAAATTCAACAACAACATCAATATTGAAAATCACCAACACATTCAACAACATCCTCAACAATGAAAAAGATCAAAAGATTCGACAACACAACCTCAACATTGAAAAACACCAACAAATTCAACAACATCCTCAACTTTGAAAAATACAAAAAGTTCAAAAAAAACCATTGATAACACCAATAAATTCAACAACAACCTCAATATTGAAAATCACCAACAAATTCAACAACAACCTCAACATTCAACAACACCAACAAATATAACAAAAACCTCAACAATGAAAAACACCAATAAATTCAACAACAACCTCAACTTTGAAAAACGCCAACAAATTCAACAACCTCAACGTTGAAAAACAGATACAAATTCAACTGCAACCTTAACTTTGAAAAACAAAAAAAAGTTTTAAAAAATACAGTGATAACACCAATAAATTCAATTACAAGCTCAATATTGAAAATCACCAACCAATTGAACAAAAACCTCAACTTTGCAAAACACCATCAAATTCAACAACAACAACCTCAACAATGAAAAACAACAATAAATTCAACAACAACCTCAGCATTCAAAAACACCAACAAAGTTAACAAAAACCACAACAATGAAATAAACGAAAAAAATTCTACAACAACCTCAACTTTAAGAAACACCAACAAATTAAACAACCTTAACATTGAAAAACAGCACCAAATTCAACTGCAACCACAACTTTGAAAAACACCTTGATAACACCAACAAATTCAACAACAACCTCAATATTTAAAATCGCCAACAAATTCATCAAAAACCAAAACAATGAAAAACATCAAAGAATTCAACAAAAATGACCTCAACAATGATAAACACCAAAAAGTTCAACAACACCCTCAACATTGAAAAACTCCAACAATTTCAACAACAACCTGCACGTTGAAAAACACCAAAAAATTCAACAACAAACTCAACATTGAAAATCACCAACAAATTCAACAAAAACCTTAACAATGACAAACACCAAAAAATTCATCAACAAACTCAACATTGAAAAACACCAAAAAATTCAACAACCTCAACTGTGAATAACACCAACAAAATCAACAGCAACCTCTACTTTGAAAAATACAAAAAAGTTAAAAAAAAACCATTGATAACACCAATAAATTCAACAACAACCTCAATATTGAAAATCACCAACAAATTCAACAACAACCACAACAATGATGAAAATCAAAAAATTCAACAACAACCACCTCATCAATGAAAAACACCAAATAATTCAACAACAACCTCAACATTGAAAAACTCCAACAATTTCAACAACAAGCTCAACATTCAAAATCACCAACAAATTCAACAATAACCTCAACATTCAAAAACACCAACAAATTCAATAACAACCTCAACTTTGAAAAACACCCACAAATTCAACATCCTCAACATTGAATAACAGCAACAAATTCAACTGCAACCTTAACATTGAAAAACAAAAAAAGTTTTGAAAAAAACATTGATAACACCAATAAATTCAACAACAACCTCAATATTGAAATTCACCACCATATTCAACAACAACCTCAACATTGAAAAACATCAAAAAATTCAACAACAACCTCAACAATGAAAAAAACCAAAAAATTCAACGGCAAACTCATCTTTGAAAAATACAAAAAAGTTCAATAAAAAAGCCTTGAGAACACCTATAAATTCAACAACAACCACGATATTTAAAATCACCAACAAATTCAACATCAACCTCAACTTTGAAAAAAACCAACAGATTCAACAACCTCAACATTCAAAAACATCAACAAACTCAACAAAAATCTCAACATTCAAAAACACCATCAAAATCAACAACAACCTCAACAATGAATAATACCAACAAATTCAAAAACAACCTCAACTTTTAAAAATACAAAAATGTTCATCAAAATAAGAATTGATAACACCAACAAATTCAACAACAACCTCAAGAGTGAATATCACCAACAAATTCAACAACAACCTCAACTTTGAAAAACAACAACAAATTCAACAATCTCAACATTGAAAAAGAGCAGAAAATTCAACAACAACCACAACATTGAAAAACATCAAAAATTCAACCACAACCTCAAATTCAAACACACCAAAAAATTCAACAAAAACCACAACAATGAAAAACACCAAAAAATCCAACAACAACCTCGACTTTGAAAAACACCAGCAAATTCAACAACCTCAACATTGAAAAACACCAACAAATTTAACTGCAACCTCAAATTTGAAAAATACAAAAAAGTTCAAAAATAACCATTGATAACACAAATAAATTCAACAACAACCTCGATATTGAAAATCACCAACAAATTCAAGAAAAACCTCAACAATGAATAACATCAAAAAATTCAACAACAATCTCAACTTTGAAAAACAACAGCAAATTCACATCCTTAACACTGAAAAACACCAAGAAATTCAACTGCAACCTCAACTTTGTAAAATACAGAAAAGTTCAAAACAAACCATTGATAACACCAATAAATTAAACAACAACCTCAATATTGAAAATCACCAACAATTTCAACAACAACCTCAACATTGAAAACCCCAAGAAATTCAACAACAAACTCAACAATGAAAATCACCAACAAATTCAACAAGAACCTCCGCAATGAAAAACATCAAATAATTCAACAACAACAACAACCTCATCAATGAAAAAAACCAAAAAATTCAACGGCAACCTCAACTTTGAAAAACACAAAAAAGTTTTTAAAAAAACCTTGATAACACTAATTAATTCAACAAAAACCTCAATATTGAAAATCACCATCAAATTCATCAACAACCTCAACAATGAAAAACATCAAAAAATTCAGCAAAAACAACGTCAACAATGAAAAAGACCAAAAAATTCAACAACAACGACATCAACAATGAAAAACACCAAAAAATTCAACAACAACATCAACATTGAAAAACTCCAACAATTTCAGCAACAACGTCAACAATCAAAAGCAGCAAAAAATTCAACAACAACCTCAACATTGAAATACAGCATCAAATTCAACTGCAACCTCAACTTTGAAAAACTCAAAAAAGTTTAAAAAACAAACCATGATAACACCAATAAATTCAACAACAAGCTCAATATTGAAAATCACCAACGAATTCATCAACAACTAAAACAATGAAAAACATCAAAAAATTCAACAAAAATGACTTCAACAATGAAAAACATCAAAAAATTCAACAACAACCTCAACATTGAAAAACGCCAAGAATTTCAACAACAACCTTCACAATGAAAAACAACAAAAATTTCAACAACAACCTCAACTTTGAAAAAACCAAAAAAGTTGAAAAAAAACCATTGATAACACGAATAAATTCAACAACAACCTCAACAATGAAAATCATCAAAAAATTCAACAACAACATCAACATTGAAAAACACCAAAAAAATGCAACAACAACCTCTACATTGAAAAACAACAACAAATTCAACAACAACCTCAACATTCAAAAACACCAACAAATTCAACAAAAACCTCAACAATGAATAACACCAAAAAATTCAACAACAACCTCAACATTGAAAAACAGCAACAAATTCAACAACCTCAACATTGAATAACACCTACAAATTCAACTGCAACCTCACCTTTGAGAAACACAAAAAAGTTTTAAAAAACCTTGATAACTCCAATAAATTCAACAACGACCTCAACAATGAAAAACACCAAAAAATTCAGCAACAAACCCTACATTGAAAATCACCAACAAATTCAACAACAAGCTCAACTTTGAAAAAACAAAAAGTGCAAAAAAAACCATTGATAACACCAATAAATTCAACAACAACCTCAACATTGAAAAACACCAACAAATTCAAATGCAACCTCACCCTTGAATAACACAAAAAAGTTTTAAAAAAACATTGATAACACCAATAAATTCAAACACAATCTTAATATTGAAAATCACCAACAAATTCATCAACAACCTCAACAATGAAAAACATCAAAAAATTCAACAACAACGACCTCAACAATGAAAAACACTAAAAAATTCAACAACCACCTCAACATTGAAAAACTCCAGCTATTTCAACAACAACTTCCACGATGAAAAACACCAAAAAATTCAACAACAAATTCAACATTGAAAATCATCAAAAAAATTCAACTGCAACCTCAACTTTGAAAAACACAAAACAGTTTTAAATAAAACCTTGATAACACTAATTAATTGAACAAAAACCTCAATATTGAAAATCACCATCAAATTCATCAACAACCTCAACAATGAAAAACATCAAAAAATTCTGCAAAAACAACGTCAACAATGAAAAAGACCAAAAAATTCAACAACAACGACATCAACAATGAAAAACACCAAAAAAATCAACAACAACATCAACATTGAAAAACACCAACAATTTCAGCAACAACCTCAACAATGAAAAACAGCAAAAAATTCAACAACAACCTCAAGATTGAAATACAGCATCAAATTCAACTGCAACCTCAACTTTGAAAAACTCAAAAAAGTTTAAAAAACAAACCATGATAACACCAATAAATTCAACAACAACCTCAACATTCAAAATCAACAACAAATTCAACAAAAACCTCAACAATAAAAAAGACCAAAAAATTCATCAACAACCTCATCTTTGATAAACTGCAAAAAATTCAACATCCTCAACAGTGAAAACACCAACAAATTCAAAAGCAACCTCAACTTTGAAAAATAAAAAAAAGTTCAAAGAAAACCATTGATAACAACAATAAATTCAACAACAACCTCAATATTGAAAATCACCAACAAATTCATCAACAACCAAAACAATGAAAAACATCCAAAAATTCAGCAAAAACGACCTACACAATGAAAAACAATAAAAAATTCAACAACAACCTCAACATTGAAAAACACCAACAAATTCAACAAAAACTTCAACAATGAAAAACAACAAAAAATTCATCAAAAACCTCAACTTTGAAAAACACCATGAAACTCAACAACCTCAACATTGAATAACACCAACAAATTCAACAGCAACCTCACCTTTGAAAAACACAAAAAAGTTTTAAAAAACCTTGATAACATCAATAAATTCAACAACGACCTCAACAATGTAAAAGACCCAAAAATTCAACGACAAACTGAACATTGAAAATCAGCAACAAATACAACAACAACCTCAACCTTCAAAAACAACAACAAATTCAACAAAAACCTCAACAATGAAAAAGACCAAAAAATTCACCAACAACCTCATCTTTGAAAAACACCAACAAATTCAACAACCGAAACATTGAAAAACACCAACAAATACAACTGCAACCTCACCTTTGAAAAACACAAAAAAGTTTTAAAAGAACATTGATAACACCAATAATTTCAAAAACAACCTTACTATTGAAAATCACCAACAAATTCATCAACAACCTCAACAATGAAAAACATCAAAAAATTCAACAACAACCACCTCAACAATGAAAAACACCAAAAAATTCAACAACCACCTCAACATTGAAAAACTCCAACAATTTCAACAACAACTTCCACGATGAAAAACACCAAAAAATTCAACAACAAATTCAACATTGAAAATCACCAAAAAATTCAACTGCAACCTCAACTTTGAAAAACACAAAAAAGTTTTAAAAAAAACCTTGATAACACTAATTAATTCAACAAAAACCTCAATATTGAAAATCACCATCAAATTCATCAACAACCTCAACAATGAAAAACATCAAAAAATTCAGCAAAAACAACGTCAACAATGAAAAAGACCAAAAAATTCAACAACAACGACATCAACAATGAAAAACTACAAAAAAATTCAACAACAACATCAACATTGAAAAACACCAACAATTTCAGCAACAACCTCAACAATGAAAAACAGCAAAAAATTCAACAACAACCTCAACATTGAAAAACAGCATCAAATTCAACTGCAACCTCAACTTTGAAAAACTCAATAAAGTTTAAAAAACAAACCATGATAACACCAATAAATTCAACAACAAGCTCAATATTGAAAATCACCAACGAATTCATCAACAACTAAAACAATGAAAAACATCAAAAAATTCAACAAAAATGACTTCAACAATGAAAAACATCAAAAAATTCAACAACAACCTCAACATTGAAAAACGCCAAGAATTTCAACAACAACCTTCACAATGAAAAACAACAAAAATTTCAACAACAACCTCAACTTTGATAAAACCAAAAAAGTTGAAAAAAAACCATTGATAACACGAATAAATTCAGCAACAATCTCAACATTGAAAATAACCAACAAATTCAACAACAACCTCAACAATGAAAATCATCAAAAAATTCAACAACAACATCAACATTGAAAAACACCAAAATAATGCATCAACAACCTCTACATTGAAAAAAAACAACAAATTCAACAACAACCTCAACATTCAAAAACACCAACAAATTCAACAAAAACCTCAACAATGAATAACACCAAAAAATTCAACAACAACCTCAACATTGAAAAACACCAACAAATTCAACAACCTCAACATTGAATAACACCTACAAATTCAACTGCAACCTCACCTTTGAGAAACACAAAAAAGTTTTAAAAAACCTTGATAACTCCAATAAATTCAACAATGACCTCAACAATGAAAAACACCAAAAAATTCAGCAACAAACCCTACATTGAAAATCACCAACAAATTCAACAACAAGCTCAATTTTGAAAAAAACAAAAATTGCAAAAAAAACCATTGATAACACCAATAAATTCAACAACAACCTCAACATTGAAAAACACCAACAAATTCAAATGCAACCTCACCATTGAATAACACAAAAAAGTTTTAAAAAAACATTGATAACACCAAAAAATCAAACACAATCTTAATATTGAAAATCACCAACAATTTCATCAACAACCTCAACAATGAAAAACATCAAAAAATTCAACAACAACGACCTCAACAATGAAAAACACTAAAAAATTCAACAACCACCTCAACATTGAAAAACTCCAACAATTTCAACAACAACTTCCACGATGAAAAACACCAAAAAATTCAACAACAAATTCAACATTGAAAATCACCAAAAAAATTCAAATGCAAACTCAACTTTGAAAAACACAAAAAAGTTTTAAAAAAAACCTTGATAACACTAATTAATTGAACCAAAACCTCAATATTGAAAATCACCATCAAATTCATTAACAACCTCAACAATGAAAAACATCAAAAAATTTAGCAAATACAACGTCAACAATGAAAAAGACCAAAAAATTCAACAACAACGACATCAACAATGAAAAACACCAAAAAATTCAACAACAACATCAACATTGAAAAACACCAACAATTTCAGCAACAACGTCAACAATGTAAAACAGCAAAAAATTCAACAACAACCTCAAGATTGAAAAACAGCATCAAATTCAACTGCAACCTCAACTTCGAAAAACTCAAAAAAGTTTAAAAAACAAACCTTGATAACACCAATAAATACAACAACAAGCTCAATATTGAAAATCACCAACGAATTCATCAACAACTAAAACAATGAAAAACATCAAAAAAATTCAACAAAAACGACCTCAACAATGAAAAACACTAAAAAATTCAACAACCACCTCAACATTGAAAAACTCCAACAATTTCAACAACAACTTCCACGATGAAAAACACCAAAAAATTCAACAACAAATTCAACATTGAAAATCACCAAAAAAATTCAAATGCAAACTCAAATTTGAAAAACACAAAAAAGTTTCAAAAAAAACCTTGATAACACTAATTAATTGAACAAAAACCTCAATATTGAAAATCACCATCAAATTCATCAACAACCTCAACAATGAAAAACATCAAAAAATTCAGCAAAAACAACGTCAACAATGAAAAAGACCAAAAAATTCAACAACAACGACATCAACAATGAAAAACACCAAAAAATTCAACAACAACATCAACATTGAAAAACACCAACAATTTCAGCAACAACCTCAACAATGAAAAACAGCAAAAAATTCAACAACAACCTCAACATTGAAATACAGCATCAAATTCAACTGCAACCTCAACTTTGAAAAACTCAAAAAAGTTTAAAAAACAAACCTTGATAACACCAATAAATTCAACAACAAGCTCAATATTGAAAATCACCAACGAATTCATCAACAACTAAAACAATGAAAAACATCAAAAAAATTCAACAAAAACGACTTCAACAATGAAAAACAGAATAAAATTCAACAACAACATCAACATTGAAAAACACCAACAAATTCAAATGCAACCTCACCATTGAATAACACAAAAAAGTTTTAAAAAAACATTGATAACACCAATAAATTCAAACACAACCTTAATATTGAAAATCACCAACAAATTCATCAACAACCTCAACAATGAAAAACATCAAAACATTCAACAACAACGACCTCAACAATGAAAAACACCAAAAAATTCAACAACAACCTCAACATTGAAAAACTCCAACAATTTCAACAACAACTTCCACGATGAAAAACACCAAAAAATTCAACAACAAATTCAACATTGAAAATCACCAAAAAAATTCAACTGCAACCACAACTTTGAAATACACAAAATAATTTTAAAAAAAGCCTTGATAACACCAACAAATTCAACAACAACCTCAATATTGAAAATCACCAACAAATTCTTCAAAAACCAAAACAATGAACAACTTCAAAGAATTCAACAAAAATGACCTCAACAATGATAATCACCAAAAAATTCAACAACAACCTCAACAATGGAAAACATCAAAAAATTCAACAACAACCTCAACAATGATAATCACCAACAAATTCAACAACAACCTCAACAATGAAAAACATCAAAAAATTCAACAACAACAACCTGAACAATAAATAACACCAAAAAATTCACCAACAACCTCAACAATGAAAAACACCAAAAAAAATCAATAACAACCTCAACATTGAAAAACTCCAACAATTTCAACATCAACCGAAATAATAAAAAACACCAAAATATTCAACAACAATCTCAACATTGAAAACCAACATCAAATTCATCAAAAACCTCAACAATGAAAAACATCAAAAAATTCAAAAACAACCTCAACATTCCAAAACACCAACAAATTCAAAAAAAATCTCAACACTGAAAAACTGCAAAATATTCAACAACATCCTCAACTTTGAAAAACACCAACAAATTGAATAACCTCAACATTGAAAATCAACAACAAATTCAACAACAACCTCAACGTTCAAAAACAGCAACAAATTCAACAACAACCTCAAAAATTAAAAACACCAACAAATTCAACAAAAACCTCAATAATGAAAAAGACCTGAATATTCAACAACAATCTCAAATTTGAAAAAAAAAACAGCAAATTCAACAACCTCAACATTGAAAAACACCAAAAAATTCAAATGCAACCTCAACTTTGTAAAATACAAAAAAAGTCAAAAAAAATGATTGATAACACCAATAAATTCAACAACAACCTCAATATTGAAAATCACCAACAAATTCAACAACGACCTCAACATTCAAAAACACCAACAAAGTCAACGAAAACCTCAACAATGAAAAACACCAAAAAAATCAACAACAACCTCAACATTGAAAAATTCCAACAATTTCAACAGCAACCGAAACAATAAAAAACACCAAAAAATTCTACAACAAACTCAACATTGAAAATCACCAACAAATTCAACAACAACCTCAGCAATGAAAAACATCAAAAAATTCAACAACAACAACCTCAACAATGAAAAAAACCAAAAAATTCAACGGCAACCTCAACTTTGAAAAATACAAAAAAGTTCAAAAAAAAAGCCTTGAGAACACCAATAAATTCAACAACAACCACGATATTTAAAATCACCAACAAATTCAACATCAACCTCAACTTTGAAAAAAACCAACAGATTCAACAACCTCAACATTCAAAAACAGCAACAATCTCAACAAAAATCTCAACATTCAAAAACACCATCAAAATCAACAACAACCTCAACAATGAATAATACCAACAAATTCAAAAACAACCTCAACTTTTAAAAATACAAAAATGTTCATCAAAATAAGAATTGATAACACCAACAAATTCAACAACAACCTCAAGAGTGAATATCACCAACATATTCAACAACAACCTCAACTTTGAAAAACAACAACAAATTCAACAATCTCAACATTGAAAAAGAGCAGCAAATTCAACAACCACAACATTGAAAAACATCAAAAATTCAACCACAACCTCAAATTCAAACACACCAAAAAATTCAACAAAAACCTCAACAATGAAAAACACCAAAAAATCCAACAACAACCTCGACTTTGAAAAACACCAGCAAATTCAACAACCTCAACATTGAAAAACACCAACAAATTTAACTGCAACCTCAAATTTGAAAAATACAAAAAAGTTCAAAAATAACCATTGATAACACAAATAAATTCAACAACAACCTCGATATTGAAAATCACCAACAAATTCAAGAAAAACCTCAACAATGAATAACATCAAAAAAATTCAACAACAATCTCAACTTTGAAAAACAACAGCAAATTCAACATCCTCAACACTGAAAAACACCAAGAAATTCAACTGCAACCTCAACTTTGTAAAATACAGAAAAGTTCAAAACAAACCATTGATAACACCAATAAATTAAACAACAACCTCAATATTGAAAATCACCAACAAATTCAACAACAACCTCAACATTGCAAAACCCCAAGAAATTCAACAACAAACTCAACAATGAAAATCACCAACAAATTCAACAAGAACCTCCGCAATGAAAAACATCAAATAATTCAACAACAACAACAACCTCATCAATGAAAAAAACCAAAAAATTCAACGGCAACCTCAACTTTGAAAAATACAAAAAAGTTCAAAAAAATACCATTGTTAACACCAATACAACAACCTCAATATTGAAAATCACTAACAAATTCATCAACAGCTTCAACAATGAAAAACACCAACAAATTCAAATGCAACCTCACCATTGAATAACACAAAAAAGTTTTAAAAAAACATTGATAACACCAATAAATTCAAACACAACCTTAATATTGAAAATCACCAACAAATTCATCAACAACCTCAACAATGAAAAACATCAAAACATTCAACAACAACGACCTCAACAATGAAAAACACCAAAAAATTCAACAACCACCTCAACATTGAAAAACTCCAACAATTTCAACAACAACTTCCACGATGAAAAACATCAAAAAATTCAACAACAAATTCAGCATTGAAAATCACTAAAAAAAATTCAACTGCAACCACAACTTTGAAATACACAAAAATTTTTTTAAAAAAGCCTTGATAACACCAACAAATTCAACAACAACCTCAATATTGAAAATCATCAACAAATTCTTCAAAAACCAAAACAATGAACAACTTCAAAGAATTCAACAAAAATGACCTCAACAATGATAATCACCAAAAAATTCAACAACAACCTCAACATTGAAAAACTCCAACAAATTCAACAACAACCTCAACAATGAAAAACATCAAAAAATTCAACAACAACAACCTGAACAATAAATAACACCAAAAAATTCACCAACAACCTCAACAATGAAAAACACCAAAAAAATCAACAACAACCTCAACATTGAAAAACTCCAACAATTTCAACAGCAACCGAAATAATAAAAAACACCAAAATATTCAACAACAATCTCAACATTGAAAACCAACATCAAATTCATCAAAAACCTCAACAATGAAAAACATCAAAAAATTCAAAAACAACCTCAACATTCCAAAACACCAACAAATTCAAAAAAAACCTCAACACTGAAAAACTGCAAAATATTCAACAACATCCTCAACTTTGAAAAACACCAACAAATTGAATAACCTCAACATTGAAAATCAACAACAAATTCAACAACAACCTCAACGTTCAAAAACAGCAACAAATTCAACAACAACCTCAAAAATTAAAAACACCAACAAATTCAACAAAAACCTCAATAATGAAAAAGACCTGAATATTCAACAACAATCTCAAATTTGAAAAAAAAAACAGCAAATTCAACAACCTCAACATTGAAAAACACCAAAAAATTCAAATGCAACCTCAACTTTGTAAAATACAAAAAAAGTAAAAAAAAATGATTGATAACACCAATAAATTCAACAACAACCTCAATATTGAAAATCACCAACAAATTCAACAACGACCTCAACATTCAAAAACACCAACAAAGTCAACGAAAACCTCAACAATGAAAAACACCAAAAAAATCAACAACAACCTCAACATTGAAAAATTCCAACAATTTCAACAGCAACCGAAACAATAAAAAACACCAAAAAATTCTACAACAAACTCAACATTGAAAATCACCAACAAATTCAACAACAACCTCAGCAATGAAAAACATCAAAAAATTCAACAACAACAACCTCAACAATGAAAAAAACCAAAAAATTCAACGGCAACCTCAACTTTGAAAAATACAAAAAAGTTCAAAAAAAAAGCCTTGAGAACACCAATAAATTCAACAACAACCACGATAATTAAAATCACCAACAAATTCAACATCAACCTCAACTTTGAAAAAAACCAACAGATTCAACAACCTCAACATTCAAAAACATCAACAATCTCAACAAAAATCTCAACATTCAAAAACACCATCAAAATCAACAACAACCTCAACAATGAATAATACCAACAAATTCAAAAACAACCTCAACTTTTAAAAATACAAAAATGTTCATCAAAATAAGAATTGATAACACCAACAAATTCAACAACAACCTCAAGAGTGAATATCACCAACAAATTCAACAACAACCTCAACTTTGAAAAACAACAACAAATTCAACAATCTCAACATTGAAAAAGAGCAGCAAATTCAACAACCACAACATTGAAAAACATCAAAAATTCAACCACAACCTCAAATTCAAACACACCAAAAAATTCAACAAAAACCTCAACAATGAAAAACACCAAAAAATCCAACAACAACCTCGACTTTGAAAAACACCAGCAAATTCAACAACCTCAACATTGAAAAACACCAACAAATTTAACTGCAACCTCAAATTTGAAAAATACAAAAAAGTTCAAAAATAACCATTGATAACACAAATAAATTCAACAACAACCTCGATATTGAAAATCACCAACAAATTCAAGAAAAACCTCAACAATGAATAACATCAAAAAAATTCAACAACAATCTCAACTTTGAAAAACAACAGCAAATTCAACATCCTCAACACTGAAAAACACCAAGAAATTCAACTGCAACCTCAACTTTGTAAAATACAGAAAAGTTCAAAACAAACCATTGATAACACCAATAAATTAAACAACAACCTCAATATTGAAAATCACCAACAAATTCAACAACAACCTCAACATTGCAAAACCCCAAGAAATTCAACAACAAACTCAACAATGAAAATCACCAACAAATTCAACAAGAACCTCCGCAATGAAAAACATCAAATAATTCAACAACAACAACAACCTCATCAATGAAAAAAACCAAAAAATTCAACGGCAACCTCAACTTTGAAAAATACAAAAAAGTTCAAAAAAATACCATTGTTAACACCAATACAACAACCTCAATATTGAAAATCACTAACAAATTCATCAACAGCTTCAACAATGAAAAACACCAACAAATTCAAATGCAACCTCACCATTGAATAACACAAAAAAGTTTTAAAAAAACATTGATAACACCAATAAATTCAAACACAACCTTAATATTGAAAATCACCAACAAATTCATCAACAACCTCAACAATGAAAAACATCAAAACATTCAACAACAACGACCTCAACAATGGAAAATTCAACAACAACATCAACATTGAGAAACTCCAACAATTTCAACAACAACCTCCATGATGAAAAACACCAAAAAATTCAACGACAAATTCAACATTGAAGATCATGAAAAAATTCAACAACAACTTCAACAATGAAAAACAGAATAAAATTCAACAACAACATCAACATTGAAAAACACCAACAAATTCAAATGCAACCTCACCATTGAATAACACAAAAAAGTTTTAAAAAAACATTGATAACACCAATAAATTCAAACACAACCTTAATATTGAAAATCACCAACAAATTCATCAACAACCTCAACAATGAAAAACATCAAAACATTCAACAACAACGACCTCAACAATGAAAAACACCAAAAAATTCAACAACAACCTCAACATTGAAAAACTCCAACAATTTCAACAACAACTTCCACGATGAAAAACACCAAAAAATTCAACAACAAATTCAACATTGAAAATCACCAAAAAAATTCAACTGCAACCACAACTTTGAAATACACAAAATAATTTTTAAAAAAGCCTTGATAACACCAACAAATGCAACAACAACCTCAATATTGAAAATCACCAACAAATTCTTCAAAAACCAAAACAATGAACAACTTCAAAGAATTCAACAAAAATGACCTCAACAATGATAACCACCAAAAAATTCAACAACAACCTCAACATTGAAAAACTCCAACAAATTCAACAACAACCTCAACAATGAAAAACATCAAAAAATTCAACAACAACAACCTGAACAATAAATAACACCAAAAAATTCACCAACAACCTCAACAATGAAAAACACCAAAAAAAATCAATAACAACCTCAACATTGAAAAACTCCAACAATTTCAACAGCAACCGAAATAATAAAAAACACCAAAATATTCAACAACAATCTCAACATTGAAAACCAACATCAAATTCATCAAAAACCTCAACAATGAAAAACATCAAAAAATTCAAAAACAACCTCAACATTCCAAAACACCAACAAATTCAAAAAAAACCTCAACACTGAAAAACTGCAAAATATTCAACAACATCCTCAACTTTGAAAAACACCAACAAATTGAATAACCTCAACATTGAAAATCAACAACAAATTCAACAACAACCTCAACGTTCAAAAACAGCAACAAATTCAACAACAACCTCAAAAATTAAAAACACCAACAAATTCAACAAAAACCTCAATAATGAAAAAGACCTGAATATTCAACAACAATCTCAAATTTGAAAAAAAAAACAGCAAATTCAACAACCTCAACATTGAAAAACACCAAAAAATTCAAATGCAACCTCAACTTTGTAAAATACAAAAAAAGTCAAAAAAAATGATTGATAACACCAATAAATTCAACAACAACCTCAATATTGAAAATCACCAACAAATTCAACAACGACCTCAACATTCAAAAACACCAACAAAGTCAATGAAAACCTCAACAATGAAAAACACCAAAAAAATCAACAACAACCTCAACATTGAAAAATTCCAACAATTTCAACAGCAACCGAAACAATAAAAAACACCAAAAAATTCTACAAGAAACTCAACATTGAAAATCACCAACAAATTCAACAACAACCTCAGCAATGAAAAACATCAAAAAATTCAACAACAACAACCTCAACAATGAAAAAAACCAAAAAATTCAACGGCAACCTCAACTTTGAAAAATACAAAAAAGTTCAAAAAAAAAGCCTTGAGAACACCAATAAATTCAACAACAACCACGATATTTAAAATCACCAACAAATTCAACATCAACCTCAACTTTGAAAAAAACCAACAGATTCAACAACCTCAACATTCAAAAACATCAACAATCTCAACAAAAATCTCAACATTCAAAAACACCATCAAAATCAACAACAACCTCAACAATGAATAATACCAACAAATTCAAAAACAACCTCAACTTTTAAAAATACAAAAATGTTCATCAAAATAAGAATTGATAACACCAACAAATTCAACAACAACCTCAAGAGTGAATATCACCAACATATTCAACAACAACCTCAACTTTGAAAAACAACAACAAATTCAACAATCTCAACATTGAAAAAGAGCAGCAAATTCAACAACCACAACATTGAAAAACATCAAAAATTCAACCACAACCTCAAATTCAAACACACCAAAAAATTCAACAAAAACCTCAACAATGAAAAACACCAAAAAATCCAACAACAACCTCGACTTTGAAAAACACCAGCAAATTCAACAACCTCAACATTGAAAAACACCAACAAATTTAACTGCAACCTCAAATTTGAAAAATACAAAAAAGTTCAAAAATAACCATTGATAACACAAATAAATTCAACAACAACCTCGATATTGAAAATCACCAACAAATTCAAGAAAAACCTCAACAATGAATAACATCAAAAAAATTCAACAACAATCTCAACTTTGAAAAACAACAGCAAATTCAACATCCTCAACACTGAAAAACACCAAGAAATTCAACTGCAACCTCAACTTTGTAAAATACAGAAAAGTTCAAAACAAACCATTGATAACACCAATAAATTAAACAACAACCTCAATATTGAAAATCACCAACAAATTCAACAACAACCTCAACATTGCAAAACCCCAAGAAATTCAACAACAAACTCAACAATGAAAATCACCAACAAATTCAACAAGAACCTCCGCAATGAAAAACATCAAATAATTCAACAACAACAACAACAACCTCATCAATGAAAAAAACCAAAAAATTCAACGGCAACCTCAACTTTGAAAAATACAAAAAAGTTCAAAAAAATACCATTGTTAACACCAATACAACAACCTCAATATTGAAAATCACTAACAAATTCATCAACAGCTTCAACAATGAAAAACACCAACAAATTCAAATGCAACCTCACCATTGAATAACACAAAAAAGTTTTAAAAAAACATTGATAACACCAATAAATTCAAACACAACCTTAATATTGAAAATCACCAACAAATTCATCAACAACCTCAACAATGAAAAACATCAAAACATTCAACAACAACGACCTCAACAATGGAAAATTCAACAACAACATCAACATTGAAAAACTCCAACAATTTCAACAACAACCTCCATGATGAAAAACACCAAAAAATTCAACGACAAATTCAACATTGAAGATCATGAAAAAATTCAACAACAACTTCAACAATGAAAAACAGAATAAAATTCAACAACAACATCAACATTGAAAAACACCAACAAATTCAAATGCAACCTCACCATTGAATAACACAAAAAAGTTTTAAAAAAACATTGATAACACCAATAAATTCAAACACAACCTTAATATTGAAAATCACCAACAAATTCATCAACAACCTCAACAATGAAAAACATCAAAACATTAAACAACAACGACCTCAACAATGAAAAACACCAAAAAATTCAACAACCACCTCAACATTGAAAAACTCCAACAATTTCAACAACAACTTCCACGATGAAAAACACCAAAAAATTCAACAACAAATTCAACATTGAAAATCACCAAAAAAATTCAACTGCAACCACAACTTTGAAATAAACAAAATAATTTTAAAAAAAGCCTTGATAACACCAACAAATTCAACAACAACCTCAATATTGAAAATCACCAACAAATTCTTCAAAAACCAAAACAATGAACAACTTCAAAGAATTCAACAAAAATGACCTCAACAATGATAATCACCAAAAAATTCAACAACAACCTCAACATTGAAAAACTCCAACAAATTCAACAACAACCTCAACAATGAAAAACATCAAAAAATTCAACAACAACAACCTGAACAATAAATAACACCAAAAAATTCACCAACAACCTCAACAATGAAAAACACCAATAAAAAATCAATAACAACCTCAACATTGAAAAACTCCAACAATTTCAACAGCAACCGAAATAATAAAAAACACCAAAATATTCAACAACAATCTCAACATTGAAAACCAACATCAAATTCATCAAAAACCTCAACAATGAAAAACATCAAAAAATTCAAAAACAACCTCAACATTCCAAAACACCAACAAATTCAAAAAAAACCTCAACACTGAAAAACTGCAAAATATTCAACAACATCCTCAACTTTGAAAAACACCAACAAATTGAATAACCTCAACATTGAAAATCAACAACAAATTCAACAACAACCTCAACGTTCAAAAACAGCAACAAATTCAACAACAACCTCAAAAATTAAAAACACCAACAAATTCAACAAAAACCTCAATAATGAAAAAGACCTGAATATTCAACAACAATCTCAAATTTGAAAAATAAAACAGCAAATTCAACAACCTCAACATTGAAAAACACCAAAAAATTCAAATGCAACCTCAACTTTGTAAAATACAAAAAAAGTCAAAAAAAATGATTGATAACACCAATAAATTCAACAACAACCTCAATATTGAAAATCACCAACAAATTCAACAACGACCTCAACATTCAAAAACACGAACAAAGTCAACGAAAACCTCAACAATGAAAAACACCAAAAAAATCAACAACAACCTCAACATTGAAAAATTCCAACAATTTCAACAGCAACCGAAACAATAAAAAACACCAAAAAATTCTACAACAAACTCAACATTGAAAATCACCAACAAATTCAACAACAACCTCAGCAATGAAAAACATCAAAAAATTCAACAACAACAACCTCAACAATGAAAAAAACCAAAAAATTCAACGGCAACCTCAACTTTGAAAAATACAAAAAAGTTCAAAAAAAAAGCCTTGAGAACACCAATAAATTCAACAACAACCACGATATTTAAAATCACCAACAAATTCAACATCAACCTCAACTTTGAAAAAAACCAACAGATTCAACAACCTCAACATTCAAAAACATCAACAAACTCAACAAAAATCTCAACATTCAAAAACACCATCAAAATCAACAACAACCTCAACAATGAATAATACCAACAAATTCAAAAACAACCTCAACTTTTAAAAATACAAAAATGTTCATCAAAATAAGAATTGATAACACCAACAAATTCAACAACAACCTCAAGAGTGAATATCACCAACAAATTCAACAACAACCTCAACTTTGAAAAACAACAACAAATTCAACAATCTCAACATTGAAAAAGAGCAGCAAATTCAACAACCACAACATTGAAAAACATCAAAAATTCAACCACAACCTCAAATTCAAACACACCAAAAAATTCAACAAAAACCTCAACAATGAAAAACACCAAAAAATCCAACAACAACCTCGACTTTGAAAAACACCAGCAAATTCAACAACCTCAACATTGAAAAACACCAACAAATTTAACTGCAACCTCCAATTTGAAAAATACAAAAAAGTTCAAAAATAACCATTGATAACACAAATAAATTCAACAACAACCTCGATATTGAAAATCACCAACAAATTCAAGAAAAACCTCAACAATGAATAACATCAAAAAAATTCAACAACAATCTCAACTTTGAAAAACAACAGCAAATTCAACATCCTCAACACTGAAAAACACCAAGAAATTCAACTGCAACCTCAACTTTGTAAAATACAGAAAAGTTCAAAACAAACCATTGATAACACCAATAAATTAAACAACAACCTCAATATTGAAAATCACCAACAAATTCAACAACAACCTCAACATTGCAAAACCCCAAGAAATTCAACAACAAACTCAACAATGAAAATCACCAACAAATTCAACAAGAACCTCCGCAATGAAAAACATCAAATAATTCAACAACAACAACAACCTCATCAATGAAAAAAACCAAAAAATTCAACGGCAACCTCAACTTTGAAAAATACAAAAAAGTTCAAAAAAATACCATTGTTAACACCAATACAACAACCTCAATATTGAAAATCACTAACAAATTCATCAACAGCTTCAACAATGAAAAACACCAACAAATTCAAATGCAACCTCACCATTGAATAACACAAAAAAGTTTTAAAAAAACATTGATAACACCAATAAATTCAAACACAACCTTAATATTGAAAATCTCCAACAAATTCATCAACAACCTCAACAATGAAAAACATCAAAACATTCAACAACAACGACCTCAACAATGGAAAATTCAACAACAACATCAACATTGAGAAACTCCAACAATTTCAACAACAACCTCCATGATGAAAAACACCAAAAAATTCAACGACAAATTCAACATTGAAGATCATGAAAAAATTCAACAACAACTTCAACAATGAAAAACAGAATAAAATTCAACAACAACATCAACATTGAAAAACACCAACAAATTCAAATGCAACCTCACCATTGAATAACACAAAAAAGTTTTAAAAAAACATTGATAACACCAATAAATTCAAACACAACCTTAATATTGAAAATCACCAACAAATTCATCAACAACCTCAACAATGAAAAACATCAAAACATTCAACAACAACGACCTCAACAATGAAAAACACCAAAAAATTCAACAACAACCTCAACATTGAAAAACTCCAACAATTTCAACAACAACTTCCACGATGAAAAACACCAAAAAATTCAACAACAAATTCAACATTGAAAATCACCAAAAAAATTCAACTGCAACCACAACTTTGAAATACACAAAATAATTTTAAAAAAAGCCTTGATAACACCAACAAATTCAACAACAACCTCAATATTGAAAATCACCAACAAATTCTTCAAAAACCAAAACAATGAACAACTTCAAAGAATTCAACAAAAATGACCTCAACAATGATAATCACCAAAAAATTCAACAACAACCTCAACATTGAAAAACTCCAACAAATTCAACAACAACCTCAACAATGAAAAACATCAAAAAATTCAACAACAACAACCTGAACAATAAATAACACCAAAAAATTCAACAACAACCTCAACAATGAAAAACACCAAAAAAATCAACAACAACCTCAACATTGAAAAACTCCAACAATTTCAACAGCAACCGAAATAATAAAAAACACCAAAATATTCAACAACAATCTCAACATTGAAAACCAACATCAAATTCATCAAAAACCTCAACAATGAAAAACATCAAAAAATTCAAAAACAACCTCAACATTCCAAAACACCAACAAATTCAAAAAAAACCTCAACACTGAAAAACTGCAAAATATTCAACAACATCCTCAACTTTGAAAAACACCAACAAATTGAATAACCTCAACATTGAAAATCAACAACAAATTCAACAACAACCTCAACGTTCAAAAACAGCAACAAATTCAACAACAACCTCAAAAATTAAAAACACCAACAAATTCAACAAAAACCTCAATAATGAAAAAGACCTGAATATTCAACAACAATCTCAAATTTGAAAAAAAACAGCAAATTCAACAACCTCAACATTGAAAAACACCAAAAAATTCAAATGCAACCTCAACTTTGTAAAATACAAAAAAAGTCAAAAAAAATGATTGATAACACCAATAAATTCAACAACAACCTCAATATTGAAAATCACCAACAAATTCAACAACGACCTCAACATTCAGAAACACCAACAAAGTCAACGAAAACCTCAACAATGAAAAACACCAAAAAAATCAACAACAACCTCAACATTGAAAAATTCCAACAATTTCAACAGCAACAGAAACAATAAAAAACACCAAAAAATTCTACAACAAACTCAACATTGAAAATCACCAACAAATTCAACAACAACCTCAGCAATGAAAAACATCAAAAAATTCAACAACAACAACCTCAACAATGAAAAAAACCAAAAAATTCAACGGGAACCTCAACTTTGAAAAATACAAAAAAGTTCAAAAAAAAAGCCTTGAGAACACCAATAAATTCAACAACAACCACGATATTTAAAATCACCAACAAATTCAACATCAACCTCAACTTTGAAAAAAACCAACAGATTCAACAACCTCAACATTCAAAAACATCAACAATCTCAACAAAAATCTCAACATTCAAAAACACCATCAAAATCAACAACAACCTCAACAATGAATAATACCAACAAATTCAAAAACAACCTCAACTTTTAAAAATACAAAAATGTTCATCAAAATAAGAATTGATAACACCAACAAATTCAACAACAACCTCAAGAGTGAATATCACCAACATATTCAACAACAACCTCAACTTTGAAAAACAACAACAAATTCAACAATCTCAACATTGAAAAAGAGCAGCAAATTCAACAACCACAACATTGAAAAACATCAAAAATTCAACCACAACCTCAAATTCAAACACACCAAAAAATTCAACAAAAACCTCAACAATGAAAAACACCAAAAAATCCAACAACAACCTCGACTTTGAAAAACACCAGCAAATTCAACAACCTCAACATTGAAAAACACCAACAAATTTAACTGCAACCTCAAATTTGAAAAATACAAAAAAGTTCAAAAATAACCATTGATAACACAAATAAATTCAACAACAACCTCGATATTGAAAATCACCAACAAATTCAAGAAAAACCTCAACAATGAATAACATCAAAAAAATTCAACAACAATCTCAACTTTGAAAAACAACAGCAAATTCAACATCCTCAACACTGAAAAACACCAAGAAATTCAACTGCAACCTCAACTTTGTAAAATACAGAAAAGTTCAAAACAAACCATTGATAACACCAATAAATTAAACAACAACCTCAATATTGAAAATCACCAACAAATTCAACAACAACCTCAACATTGCAAAACCCCAAGAAATTCAACAACAAACTCAACAATGAAAATCACCAACAAATTCAACAAGAACCTCCGCAATGAAAAACATCAAATAATTCAACAACAACAACAACCTCATCAATGAAAAAAACCAAAAAATTCAACGGCAACCTCAACTTTGAAAAATACAAAAAAGTTCAAAAAAATACCATTGTTAACACCAATACAACAACCTCAATATTGAAAATCACTAACAAATTCATCAACAGCTTCAACAATGAAAAACACCAACAAATTCAAATGCAACCTCACCATTGAATAACACAAAAAAGTTTTTAAAAAACATTGATAACACCAATAAATTCAAACACAACCTTAATATTGAAAATCACCAACAAATTCATCAACAACCTCAACAATGAAAAACATCAAAACATTCAACAACAACGACCTCAACAATGAAAAACACCAAAAAATTCAACAACCACCTCAACATTGAAAAACTCCAACAATTTCAACAACAACTTCCACGATGAAAAACATCAAAAAATTCAACAACAAATTCAGCATTGAAAATCACTAAAAAAATTCAACTGCAACCACAACTTTGAAATACACAAAAATTTTTTTAAAAAAGCCTTGATAACACCAACAAATTCAACAACAACCTCAATATTGAAAATCATCAACAAATTCTTCAAAAACCAAAACAATGAACAACTTCAAAGAATTCAACAAAAATGACCTCAACAATGATAATCACCAAAAAATTCAACAACAACCTCAACATTGAAAAACTCCAACAAATTCAACAACAACCTCAACAATGAAAAACATCAAAAAATTCAACAACAACAACCTGAACAATAAATAACACCAAAAAATTCACCAACAACCTCAACATTGAAAACCAACATCAAATTCATCAAATACCTCAACAATGAAAAACATCAAAAAATTCAAAAACAACCTCAACATTCCAAAACACCATCAAATTCAAAAAAAACCTCAACACTGAAAAACTGCAAAATATTCAACAACATCCTCAACTTTGAAAAACACCAACAAATTGAATAACCTCAACATTAAAAATCAACAACAAATTCAACAACAACCTCAACGTTCAAAAACAGCAACAAATTCAACAACAACCTCAAAAATTAAAAACACCAACAAATTCAACAAAAACCTCAATAATGAAAAAGACCTGAATATTCAACAACAATCTCAAATTTGAAAAAAAACAGCAAATTCAACAACCTCAACATTGAAAAACACCAAAAAATTCAAATGCAACCTCAACTTTGTAAAATACAAAAAAAGTCAAAAAAAATGATTGATAACACCAATAAATTCAACAACAACCTCAATATTGAAAATCACCAACAAATTCAACAACAACCTCAACATTCAAAAACACCAATAAATTCAACGAAAACCTCAACAATGAAAAACACCAAAAAATCCAACAACAACCTCGACTTTGAAAAACACCAGCAAATTCAACAACCTCAACATTGAAAAACACCAACAAATTTAACTGCAACCTCAAATTTGAAAAATACAAAAAAGTTCAAAAATAACCATTGATAACACAAATAAATTCAACAACAACCTCGATATTGAAAATCACCAACAAATTCAAGAAAAACCTCAACAATGAATAACATCAAAAAAATTCAACAACAATCTCAACTTTGAAAAACAACAGCAAATTCAACATCCTCAACACTGAAAAATACCAAGAAATTCAACTGCAACCTCAACTTTGTAAAATACAGAAAAGTTCAAAACAAACCATTGATAACACCAATAAATTAAACAACAACCTCAATATTGAAAATCACCAACAAATTCAACAACAACCTCAACATTGCAAAACCCCAAGAAATTCAACAACAAACTCAACAATGAAAATCACCAACAAATTCAACAAGAACCTCCGCAATGAAAAACATCAAATAATTCAACAACAACAACAACCTCATCAATGAAAAAAACCAAAAAATTCAACGGCAACCTCAACTTTGAAAAATACAAAAAAGTTCAAAAAAATACCATTGTTAACACCAATACAACAACCTCAATATTGAAAATCACTAACAAATTCATCAACAGCTTCAACAATGAAAAACACCAACAAATTCAAATGCAACCTCACCATTGAATAACACAAAAAAGTTTTAAAAAAACATTGATAACACCAATAAATTCAAACACAACCTTAATATTGAAAATCACCAACAAATTCATCAACAACCTCAACAATGAAAAACATCAAAACATTCAACAACAACGACCTCAACAATGAAAAACACCAAAAAATTCAACAACCACCTCAACATTGAAAAACTCCAACAATTTCAACAACAACTTCCACGATGAAAAACATCAAAAAATTCAACAACAAATTCAGCATTGAAAATCACTAAAAAAATTCAACTGCAACCACAACTTTGAAATACACAAAAATTTTTTTAAAAAAGCCTTGATAACACCAACAAATTCAACAACAACCTCAATATTGAAAATCATCAACAAATTCTTCAAAAACCAAAACAATGAACAACTTCAAAGAATTCAACAAAAATGACCTCAACAATGATAATCACCAAAAAATTCAACAACAACCTCAACATTGAAAAACTCCAACAAATTCAACAACAACCTCAACAATGAAAAACATCAAAAAATTCAACAACAACAACCTGAACAATAAATAACACCAAAAAATTCACCAACAACCTCAACATTGAAAACCAACATCAAATTCATCAAATACCTCAACAATGAAAAACATCAAAAAATTCAAAAACAACCTCAACATTCCAAAACACCATCAAATTCAAAAAAAACCTCAACACTGAAAAACTGCAAAATATTCAACAACATCCTCAACTTTGAAAAACACCAACAAATTGAATAACCTCAACATTAAAAATCAACAACAAATTCAACAACAACCTCAACGTTCAAAAACAGCAACAAATTCAACAACAACCTCAAAAATTAAAAACACCAACAAATTCAACAAAAACCTCAATAATGAAAAAGACCTGAATATTCAACAACAATCTCAAATTTGAAAAAAAACAGCAAATTCAACAACCTCAACATTGAAAAACACCAAAAAATTCAAATGCAACCTCAACTTTGTAAAATACAAAAAAAGTCAAAAAAAATGATTGATAACACCAATAAATTCAACAACAACCTCAATATTGAAAATCACCAACAAATTCAACAACAACCTCAACATTCAAAAACACCAATAAATTCAACGAAAACCTCAACAATGAAAAACACCAAAAAAATCAACAACAACCTCAACATTGAAAAATTCCAACAATTTCAACAGCAACCGAAACAATAAAAAACACCAAAAAATTCTACAACAAACTCAACATTGAAAATCACCAACAAATTCAACAACAACCTCAGCAATGAAAAACAATAAAAAATTCAACATCAACAACCTCAACAATGAAAAAAACCAAAAAATTCAACGGGAACCTCAACTTTGAAAAATACAAAAAAGTTCAAAAAAAAAGCCTTGAGAACACCAATAAATTCAACAACAACCACGATATTTAAAATCACCAACAAATTCAACATCAATCTCAACTTTGAAAAAAACCAACAGATTCAACAACCTCAACATTCAAAAACATCAACAAACTCAACAAAAATCTCAACATTCAAAAACACCATCAAAATCAACAACAACCTCAACAATGAATAATACCAACAAATTCAAAAACAACCTCAACTTTTAAAAATACAAAAATGTTCATCAAAATAAGAATTGATAACACCAACAAATTCAACAACAACCTCAAGAGTGAATATCACCAACAAATTCAACAACAACCTCAACTTTGAAAAACAACAACAAATTCAACAATCTCAACATTGAAAAAGAGCAGCAAATTCAACAACCACAACATTGAAAAACATCAAAAATTCAACCACAACCTCAAATTCAAACACATCAAAAAATTCAACAAAAACCTCAACAATGAAAAACACCAAAAAATCCAACAACAACCTCGACTTTGAAAAACACCAGCAAATTCAACAACCTCAACATTGAAAAACACCAACAAATTTAACTGCAACCTCAAATTTGAAAAATACAAAAAAGTTCAAAAATAACCATTGATAACACAAATAAATTCAACAACAACCTCGATATTGAAAATCACCAACAAATTCAAGAAAAACCTCAACAATGAATAACATCAAAAAAATTCAACAACAATCTCAACTTTGAAAAACAACAGCAAATTCAACATCCTCAACACTGAAAAACACCAAGAAATTCAACTGCAACCTCAACTTTGTAAAATACAGAAAAGTTCAAAACAAACCATTGATAACACCAATAAATTAAACAACAACCTCAATATTGAAAATCACCAACAAATTCAACAACAACCTCAATATTGAAAATCACCAACAAATTCAACAACAACCTCAACATTGCAAAACCCCAAGAAATTCAACAACAAACTCAACAATGAAAATCACCAACAAATTCAACAAGAACCTCCGCAATGAAAAACATCAAATAATTCAACAACAACAACAACCTCATCAATGAAATAAACCAAAAAATTCAACGGCAACCTCAACTTTGAAAAATACAAAAAAGTTCAAAAAAATACCATTGTTAACACCAATACAACAACCTCAATATTGAAAATCACTAACAAATTCATCAACAGCTTCAACAATGAAAAACACCAACAAATTCAACAACAACCTCAACTTTGAAAAACACCAACGAATTCAACAACCTCATCATTGAAAAATAGCAGCAAATTCAACATCAACGACAACATGGAAAAACACCAAAAAATCCAACCACAACCACAACATTCAAAAACACCAACAAATTTAACAAAAACCTTAACAATGAAAAACACCAAATAATTAATCCACAACCTCAACTTTAAAAAACAACAACAAATTCAACAACCTCAACATTGAAAAACAGCAACAAATTCAACTGCAACCTCAACTTTGAAAAACACAAAAAAGTTTAAAAAACAAACCTTGATAACACCAATAAATTCAACAACAAGGTCAGTATTGAAAATCACCAACGAATTCATCAACAACTAAAACAATGAAAAACATCAAAAAATTCAACAAAAACGACCTCAACAATGAAAAGCACCATAAAATTCAACAACAACCTCAACATTGAAAAACTTCGAGAATTTCAACAACAACCTTCACAATGAAAAACAACAAAAATTTCAAGAACAACCTCAACTTTGAAAAAACCAAAAAACTTCAAATAAAACCATTGATAACGCGAATAAATTCAACAACAAACTCAACATTGAAAATCACCAAAAAATTCAACAACAACCTCAACATTGAAAAACAGCCAAAAATTCAACAACAACCTCAACATTGAAAACACCAACAAATTCAACTGCAACCTCAACTTTGAAAAACACAAAAAAGTTTAAAAAAACCTCGATAACACTAATAAATACAACAAAAAACTCAATATTGAAAATCACCATCAAATTCATCAACAACCTCAACAATGAAAAACATCAAAAAATTCAACAAAAACGACCTCAACAATGAAAAACACCAAAACATTCAAAAACAACTTCAACATTGTTAAATTCCAACAATTTCAACAACAACCTCAACAATGAAAAACATCAAAAGTATCAACAATAACAAGCTCAACAATGAAAAACACCAAAAAATTCAACAACAAACTCATCATTCAAAAACACCAAAAAATTCAACAACAACCTCAACATTCAAAAACAGCAACAAATTCAACAACAACCTCAACAATGAAAAACAACAAAAAATTCAACAACAATATCAACTTTGAAAAACACCCACAAATTCAACAACCTCAACATTGAAAAACACCAACAAATTCAACTGCAACCTCACCTTTGAAAAACACAAAAAATTTTTAAAAAAACATTGATAACAACAATAAATTCAACAACGACGTCAAAAATTAAAAACACCAGAAAATTCAACAACAAACTCAACATTGAAAATCACCAACAAATTCAACAACAACCTCAACAATGAAAAACATCAAAAAATTCAACAACAACCTCAACCTTCAAAAACAACAACAAATTCAACAAAAACCTCAACAATGAATAAGACCAAAAAATTCACAAACAACCTAATTTTCAAAAACACCAACAAATTCAATAACTTCAACATTGAAAAACACCAACAAATTCAACTGCAACCTCAACTTTGAAAAACACCAAAAAGTTTTAAAAGAACATTGATAACACCAATAAATTCAAAAAAAACCTTAATATTGAAAATCACCAACAAATTCATCAACAACCTCAACAATGAAAAACATCAAAAAATTCAACAAAAACGACATCAACAATGAAAAACACCAAAAAATTAAACAACAACATCAACATTGAAAAACTCCAACAATTTCAACAACAACCTCAACAATGAAAAACATCAAAAGGTTCAACAACAACAACCTCAACAATGAAAAACACCAAAAAATTCAAGAACAAACTCAACATTTAAAATCACCAACAAATTCAACAACAACCTCAACATTCAGAAACACCAACAAATTCAACAAAAACCTCAACAATGAAAAACACCAAAAAATTCAACAACAACCTCAACTATGTAAAATACAAAAAAGTTCAATAAAAAGCATTGATAACACCAATCAATTCAACAACAACCTCAATATTGAAAATCACCAACAAATTCAACAACAACCTCAACATTGCAAAACACCATAAAATTCAACAACAAACTCAACATTGAAAATCACCAACAAATTCAACAACAACCTCAGCAGTGAAAATCATCAAAAAATTAAACAACAACAAACTCAACAATGATAAAAACCAAAAAATTCAAGGGCAACCTCAACTTTGAAAATTACAAAAAAGTTCATAAAAAACATTGATAACACCAATAAATTCAACAACAACCTCAATATTGATAATCACCAAAAGATTCAACAACCTCAAGATTCAAAAACACCAACAAATTCAACAACCACCTCAACAATGAAAAACACCAAAAAATTCAAAAACAACCTCAACTTTTAAAAATACAAAAATGTTCAACAAAATAATAATTGATAACACCAACAAATTCAACAACAACCTCAATAGTGAAAATCACCAGCAAATTCAACAACAACCTCAACTTTGAAAAACCCCAACAAATTCAACAACCTCAACATTGAAAAAGAGCAGCAAATTCAACTACAACCACACCATTGAAAAACATCAAAAAATTCAACCACAACCTCAACATTCAAAAACACCAGCAAATTCAACAACAACCTCAACAATGAAAAACATCAAAAAATTCAACAACAATATCAACTTTGAAAAACACCCACAAATTCAACAACCTCAACATTGAAAAACACCAACAAATTCAACTGCAACCTCACCTTTGAAAAACACAAAAAATTTTAAAAAAAACATTGATAACAACAATAAATTCAACAACGACGTCAAAAATTAAAAACAACAGAAAATTCAACAACAAACTCAATATTGAAAATCACCAACAAATTCAACAACAACCTCAACAATGAAAAACATCAAAAAAATCAACAACAACATCAACCTTCAAAAACAACAACAAATTCAACAAAAACCTCAACAATGAATAAGACCAAAAAATTCACAAACAACCTAATTTTCAAAAACACCAACAAATTCAACAACTTCAACATTGAAAAACACCAACAAATTCAACTGCAACCTCAACTTTGAAAAACACCAAAAAGTTTTAAAAGAACATTGATAACACCAATAAATTCAAAAACAACCTTAATATTGAAAATCACCAACAAATTCATCAACAACCTCAACAATGAAAAACATCAAAAAATTCAACAAAAACGACATCAACAATGAAAAACAACAAAAAATTAAACAACAACATCAACATTGAAAAACTCCAACAATTTCAACAACAACCTCAACAATGAAAAACATCAAAAGATTCAACAACAACAACCTCAACAATGAAAAACACCAAAAAATTCAAAAACAACCTCAACATTTGAAAACACCAACAAATTCAACTGCAACCTCAACTTTGAAAAACAAAAAAAAGTTAAAAAAATACCTTGATAACACTAATGAATTCAACAAAAACATCAATATTGAAAATCAACATCAAATTCATCAACAACCTCAACAATGAAAAACACCAAAAAATTCAACAACATCTTCAACATTGAAAAACTCCAACAATTTCAACAACAACCTCAACAATGAAAAACATCAAAAGGTTCAACAACAACAACCTCAACAATGAAAAACACCAAAAAATTCAAGAACAAACTCAACATTTAAAATCACCAACAAATTCAACAACAACCTCAACATTCAGAAACACCAACAAATTCAACAAAAACCTCAACAATGAAAAACACCAAAAAATTCAACAACAACCTCAACTATGTAAAATACAAAAAAGTTCAATAAAAAGCATTGATAACACCAATCAATTCAACAACAACCTCAATATTGCAAAACACCATAAAATTCAACAACAAACTCAACATTGAAAATCACCAACAAATTCAACAACAACCTCAGCAGTGAAAATCATCAAAAAATTAAACAACAACAAACTCAACAATGATAAAAACCAAAAAATTCAAGGGCAACCTCAACTTTGAAAATTACAAAAAAGTTCAAAAAAAAACATTGATAACACCAATAAATTCAACAACAACCTCAATATTGATAATCACCAACAGATTCAACAACCTCAAGATTCAAAAACACCAACAAATTCAACAACAACCTCAACAATGAAAAACACCAACAAATTCAAAAACAACCTCAACTTTTAAAAATACAAAAATGTTCAACAAAATAATAATTGATAACACCAACAAATTCAACAACAACCTCAATAGTGAAAATCACCAGCAAATTCAACAACAACCTCAACTTTGAAAAACCCCAACAAATTCAACAACCTCAACATTGAAAAAGAGCAGCAAATTCAACAACAACCACACCATTGAAAAACATCAAAAAATTCAACCACAACCTCAACATTCAAAAACACCAGCAAATTCAACAACCTCAACAATGAAAAACATCAAAAAATTCAAGAACAACAACCTGAACAATGAAAAACAACAAAAAAATTCAACAACAACCCAACAGTGAAAAACACGAAAATATTCAACAACAAACTCAACTTTGAAAAACAGCAACAAATTCAAAAACAACCTCGACTTATAAAAATACAAAAAAGTTCAACAAAATTAACATTGATAACACCAACATATTCAACAACAACTTCAATATTGAATGTCACCAATAAATTCAACAGCAAACTCAACGTTGAAAAACACCAACAAATTCAGCAACCTCAGCATTGAAAAAGACCTGCAAATTCAACAACAACCTCATAAATGAAAAACATCAACAAATTCAACAACAACCTCAACATTCAAAAACACCAACAAATTCAACAAAAACCTCAACAATGAAAAACACCGTAAAATTCAACAACAACTTCAACTTTGAAAAACTCCAAGAATTTCAACAACAACCTCCACGATGATAAACACCAAAAAATTCAAAAACAACCTCAACATTTGAAAACATCAACAAATTCAACTGCAACCTCAACATTGAAAAACAAAAAAAAGTTAAAAAAATACCTTGATAACACTAATGAATTCAACAAAAACGTCAATATTGAAAATCAACATCAAATTCATCAACAACCTCAACAATGAAAAACACCAAAAAATTCAACAACATCTTCAACATTGAAAAACTCCAACAATTTCAACAACAACCTCAACAATGAAAAACATCAAAAGATTCAACAACAACAACCTCAACAATGAAAAACACCAAAAAATTCAAGAACAAACTCAACATTTAAAATCACCAACAAATTCAACAACAACCTCAACATTCAGAAACACCAACAAATTCAACAAAAACCTCAACAATGAAAAACACCAAAAAATTCAACAACAACCTCAACTATGTAAAATACAAAAAAGTTCAATAAAAAGCATTGATAACACCAATCAATTCAACAACAACCTCAATATTGAAAATCACCAACAAATTCAACAACAACCTCAACATTGCAAAACACCATAAAATTCAACAACAAACTCAACATTGAAAATCACCAACAAATTCAACAACAACCTCAACAATGAAAAACACCAACAAATTCAAAAACAACCTCAACTTTTAAAAATACAAAAATGTTCAACAAAATAATAATTGATAACACCAACAAATTCAACAACAACCTCAATAGTGAAAATCACCAGCAAATTCAACAACAACCTCAACTTTGAAAAACCCCAACAAATTCAACAACCTCAACATTGAAAAAGAGCAGCAAATTCAACAACAACCACACCATTGAAAAACATCAAAAAATTCAACCACAACCTCAACATTCAAAAACACCAGCAAATTCAACAACCTCAACAATGAAAAACATCAAAAAATTCAAGAACAACAACCTGAACAATGAAAAACAACAAAAAAATTCAACAACAACCCAACAGTGAAAAACACGAAAATATTCAACAACAAACTCAACTTTGAAAAACAGCAACAAATTCAAAAACAACCTCGACTTATAAAAATACAAAAAAGTTCAACAAAATAAACATTGATAACACCAACATATTCAACAACAACTTCAATATTGAATGTCACCAATAAATTCAACAGCAAACTCAACGTTGAAAAACACCAACAAATTCAGCAACCTCAGCATTGAAAAAGACCTGCAAATTCAACAACAACCTCATAAATGAAAAACATCAACAAATTCAACAACAACCTCAACATTCAAAAACACCAACAAATTCAACAAAAACCTCAACAATGAAAAACACCGTAAAATTCAACAACAACTTCAACTTTGAAAAACTCCAAGAATTTCAACAACAACCTCCACGATGATAAACACCAAAAAATTCAAAAACAACCTCAACATTTGAAAACATCAACAAATTCAACTGCAACCTCAACATTGAAAAACAAAAAAAAGTTAAAAAAATACCTTGATAACACTAATGAATTCAACAAAAACGTCAATATTGAAAATCAACATCAAATTCATCAACAACCTCAACAATGAAAAACACCAAAAAATTCAACAACATCTTCAACATTGAAAAACTCCAACAATTTCAACAACAACCTCAACAATGAAAAACATCAAAAGATTCAACAACAACAACCTCAACAATGAAAAACACCAAAAAATTCAAGAACAAACTCAACATTTAAAATCACCAACAAATTCAACAACAACCTCAACATTCAGAAACACCAACAAATTCAACAAAAACCTCAACAATGAAAAACACCAAAAAATTCAACAACAACCTCAACTATGTAAAATACAAAAAAGTTCAATAAAAAGCATTGATAACACCAATCAATTCAACAACAACCTCAATATTGAAAATCACCAACAAATTCAACAACAACCTCAACATTGCAAAACACCATAAAATTCAACAACAAACTCAACATTGAAAATCACCAACAAATTCAACAACAACCTCAGCAGTGAAAATCATCAAAAAATTAAACAACAACAAACTCAACAATGATAAAAACCAAAAAATTCAAGGGCAACCTCAACTTTGAAAATTACAAAAAAGTTCAAAAAAAACATTGATAACACCAATAAATTCAACAACAACCTCAATATTGATAATCACCAACAGATTCAACAACCTCAAGATTCAAAAACACCAACAAATTCAACAACAACCTCAACAATGAAAAACACCAACAAATTCAAAAACAACCTCAACTTTTAAAAATACAAAAATGTTCAACAAAATAATAATTGATAACACCAACATATTCAACAACAACCTCAATAGTGAAAATCACCAGCAAATTCAACAACAACCTCAACTTTGAAAAACCCCAACAAATTCAACAACCTCAACATTGAAAAAGAGCAGCAAATTCAACTACAACCACACCATTGAAAAACATCAAAAAATTCAACCACAACCTCAACATTCAAAAACACCAGCAAATTCAACAACCTCAACAATGAAAAACATCAAAAAATTCAAGAACAACAACCTGAACAATGAAAAACAACAAAAAAATTCAACAACAACCCAATAGTGAAAAACACGAAAATATTCAACAACAAACTCAACTTTGAAAAACAGCAACAAATTCAAAAACAACCTCGACTTATAAAAATACAAAAAAGTTCAACAAAATAAACATTGATAACACCAACATATTCAACAACAACTTCAATATTGAATGTCACCAATAAATTCAACAGCAAACTCAACGTTGAAAAACACCAACAAATTCAGCAACCTCAGCATTGAAAAAGACCTGCAAATTCAACAACAACCTCATAAATGAAAAACATCAACAAATTCAACAACAACCTCAACATTCAAAAACACCAACAAATTCAACAAAAACCTCAACAATGAAAAACACCGTAAAATTCAACAACAACTTCAACTTTGAAAAACACCAAAAAATTCAACAACCTAAACATTGAAAAAAACCAAAAAATTCAACAACAAACTCAACATTTAAAATCACCAACAAATTCAACAACAACCTCAGCAATGAAAAAGATAACAAAAATCAACCAAAACATTCTCAACAATGAAAAACACCAGAAAATTCAACAACAATCTCAACATTGAAAATCACCATCAAATTCAACAAAAACCTCAACAATGAAAAACATCAAAAAATTCAACCACAACCTCAACATTCCAAAACACCAACAAATTCAACAAAAACCTTAACAATGAAAAACATCAAAAAATTCAACAACAACCTCAACTTTAAAAAACACCAAAAAAATTCGACAACCTCAACATTCAAAATCACTAACAAATTCAACAAAAACCTCAACAATGAAAAAAACCAAAATATTCAACAACATCCTCAACTTTGAATAACACCATCAAATACAACAACATCAACATTGAAAAACTCCAAGAAATTCAACAACAACCTCAAGAATGAAAAACACCAAAAAGTTCAACAACAATCCCAACATTGAAAAACATCACCAAATTCAACAGCCTCAAATTTGAAAAAAACCATCAAATTAAAGTGTAACCTCAACTTTGAAAAATACAAAAAAGTTCAAAAAAAACCATTGATAACACCAATAAATTGAACAACAACCTCAATATTGAAAATCACGAACAAATTCAACAACAACCTCAACATTGAAAACACCAACGAATTCAACAACAACCATACCAATGAAAAACATCAAAAAATTCAACAACAACAACCTGAACAATAAATAACACCAAAAAATTCACCAACAACCTCAACAATGAAAAACACCAAAAAAATCAACAACAACCTCAACATTGAAAAACATCAACAAATTCAACTGCAAAATCAGCTTTGAAAAAACAAAAAAAGTTAAAAAAAAAACCTTGATAACACTAATAAATTCAACAAAAACCTCAATATTGAAAATCAACATCAAATTCATCAACAACCTCAACAATGAAAAACACCAAAAAATTCAACAACACCTTCAACATTGAAAAACTCCAACAATTTCAACAACAACCTCAACAATGAAAAACATCAAAAGATTCAACAACAACCTCAACAATGAAAAACACCAAAAAATTCAAGAACAAACACAACATTTAAAATCACCAACAAATTCAACAACAACCTCAACATTCAGAAACACCAACAAATTCAACAACAACCTCAACAATGAAAAACACCAAATAATTAAACAACTACCTCAACTTTAAAAAACACCAATAAATTCAACAACCTCAATATTGAAAAACAGCAACGAGTTCAACTGCAAACTCAACTTTGAAATTCACAAAAAAGTTTAAAAAACAAACCTTGATAACACCAATAAATTCAACAACAAGCTCTATATTGAAAATCACCAACGAATTCATCAACAACTAAAACAATGAAAAACATCAAAAAATTCAACAAAAGCGACTTCAACAATGAAAAACACCAAAAAAATCAACAACAACCTAAAGATTGAAAAAACCAAATAAGTTCAAAAAAAACCATTGATAACACGAATAAATTCAACAACAAACTCAACGTTGAAAATAACCTACAAATTCAACAACAACCTCAACAATGAAAAACATCAAAAAATTCAAGAACAACAACCTCTACAATGAAAAACAGCAAAAAAATCAACAACAACCTCAACATTGAAAAACTCCAACAATTTCAACAACAACCTCAACAATGAAAAACACCAAAAAATTCAACAGCAAACTCAACATTGTAAAACACCAACAAATTCAACAACAACCACAACAATGAAAAACATCAAAAAATTCAACAACAACTTCAACATTCAAAAACAACAACAAATTGAACAAAAACCTCAACAATGAACAACACCAAAAAAATTAAACAACAACCTCAACTTTGAAAAACACCAACAAATTCAACAACCTCAACATTGAATAACACCAACAAATTCAACTGCAACCTCACCTTTGAAAAACACAAAAAAGTTTTAAAAAACCTTGATAACATCAATAAATACAACGACGACCTCAACAATGTAAAAGACCCAAAAATTCAACGACAAACTGAACATTGAAAATCAGCAACAAATACAACAACAACCTCAACTTTGAAAAAAACAAAAAGTTAAAAAACAACCATTGATAACACCAATAAATTCAACTACAAACTCAACATTGAAAATCACCAACAAATTCAACAACAACCCCAACCTTCAAAAACAACAACAAATTCAACAAAAACCTCAACAATGAAAAAGACCAAAAAATTCACCAACAACCTCATCTTTGAAAAACACCAAAAAATTCAACAACCGAAACATTGAAAAACACCAACAAATTCAACTGCAACCTCACCTTTGAAAAACACAAAAAAGTTTTAAAAGAACATTGATAATACCAATAATTTCAAATACAACCTTACTATTGAAAATCACTAACAAATTCATCAACAACCTCAACAATGAAAAACATCAAAAAATTCAACAACAACGACCTCAACAATAAAAAACACCAAAAAATTCAACAACCACCTCAACATTGAAAAACTCCAACAATTTCAACAACAACTTCTACGATGAAAAACACCAAAAAATTCAACAACAAATTCAACATTGAAAATCACCAAAAAATTCAACTGCAACCTCAACTTTGAAAAACACAAAAAAGTTTTTAAAAAAACCTTGATAACACTAATTAATTCAACAAAAACCTCAATATTGAAAATCACCATCAAATTCATCAACAACCTCAACAATGAAAAACATCAAAAAATTCAGCAAAAACAACGTCAACAATGAAAAAGACCAAAAAATTCAACAACAACGACATCAACAATGAAAAACACCAAAAAATTCAACAACAACATCAACATTGAAAAACTCCAACAATTTCAGCAACAACCTCAACAATGAAAAACAGCAAAAAATTCAACAACAACCTCAACATTGAAAAACAGCATCAAATTCAACTGCAACCTCAACTTTGAAAAACTCAAAAAAGTTTAAAAAACAAACCATGATAACACCAATAAATTCAACAACAAGCTCAATATTGAAAATCACCAACGAATTCATCAACAACTAAAACAATGAAAAACATCAAAAAATTCAACAAAAATGACTTCAACAATGAAAAACATCAAAAAATTCAACAACAACCTCAACACTGAAAAACTCCAAGAATTTCAACAACAACCTTCACAATGAAAAACAACAAAAATTTCAACAACAACATCAACTTTGAAAAAACCAAAAAAGTTGAAAATAAACCATTGATAACACGAATAAATTCAGCAACAAACTCAACATTGAAAATAACCAACAAATTCAACAACAACCTCAACAATGAAAATCATCAAAAAATTCAACAACAACATCAACATTGAAAAACACCAAAAAAATGCAACAACAACATCAACATTGAAAAAGAACAACAAATTCAACAACAACCTCAACATTGAAAAACACCAACAAATTCAACAAAAACCTCAACATTGAATAACATCTACAAATTCAACTGCAACCTCACCTTTGAGAAACACAAAAAAGTTTTAAAAAACCTTGATAACTCCAATAAATTCAACAACGACCTCAACAATGAAAAACACCAAAAAATTCAGCAACAAACCCTACATTGAAAATCACCAACAAACTCAACAACAAGCTCAACTTTGAAAAAAACAAAAAGTGCAAAAAAAACCATTGATAACACCAATAAATTCAACAACAACCTCAACATTGAAAAACACCAACAAATTCAAATGCAATCTCACCATTGAATAACACAAAAAAGTTTTTAAAAAACATTGATAACACCAATAAATTCAAACACAACCTTAATATTGAAAATCACCAACAAATTCATCAACAACCTCAACAATGAAAAACATCAAAAAATTCAACAACAACGACCTCAACAATGAAAAACACTAAAAAATTCAACAACCACCTCAACATTGAAAAACTCCAACAATTTCAACAACAACTTCCACGATGAAAAACACCAAAAAATTCAACAACAAATTCGACATTGAAAATCACCAAAAAAATTTAACTGCAACCTCAACTTTGAAAAACACAAAAAAGTTTTAAAAAAAACCTTGATAACACTAATTAATTGAACAAAAACCTCAATATTGAAAATCACCATCAAATTCATCAACAACCTCAACAATGAAAAACATCAAAAAATTCAGCAAAAACAACGTCAACAATGAAAAAGACCAAAAAATTCAACAACAACGACATCAACAATGAAAAACACCAAAAAATTCAACAACAACATCAACATTGAAAAACACCAACAATTTCAGCAACAACCTCAACAATGAAAAACAGCAAAAAATTCAACAACAACCTCAACATTGAAATACAGCATCAAATTCAACTGCAACCTCAACTTTGAAAAACTCAAAAAAGTTTAAAAAACAAACCTTGATAACACCAATAAATTCAACAACAAGCTCAATATTGAAAATCACCAACGAATTCATCAACAACTAAAACAATGAAAAACATCAAAAAAATTCAACAAAAACGACTTCAACAATGAAAAACACCAAAAAATTCAACAACAACCTCAACACTGAAAAACTCCAAGAATTTCAACAACAACCTTCACAATGAAAAACATCAACAATTTCAACAACAACCTCAACTTTGATAAAACCAAAAAAGTTGAAAAAAAACCATTGATAACACGAATAAATTCAGCAACAAACTCAACATTGAAAATAACCAACAAATTCAACAACAACCTCAACAATGAACATCATCAAAAAAATTCAACAACAACATCAACATTGAAAAACACCAAAAAAATGCAACAACAACCTCTACAATGAAAAACAACAACAAATTCAACAACAACCTCAACATTCATTAACACCAACAAATTCAACAAAAACCTCAACAATGAACAATACCAAAAAATTCAACAACAACCTCAACTTTGAAAAACACCAACAAATTCAACAACCTCAACATTGAAAAACACGAACAAATTCAACTGCAACCACAGCTTTGTAAAACGCAGAAAAGTTTTAAAATAACCTTGATAACACCAATAAATTCAACAACAACCTCAATGATGAAAATCGCCTACAAATTCATCAACAACCTTAAAAATGAAAAACATCAAAAAATTAACAACAACGACCTCAACAATGAAAAACACCAAAAAATTGAACGACAACATCAACATTAAAAAACTCCAAGAATTTCAACACAAACCTTCACAATGAAAAACAACAAAAATTTCAACAACAACCTCAACTTTGAAAAAACCAAAAAAGTTCAAAAAAATCCATTGATAACACGAATAAATTCAACAACAAACTCAACATTAAAAATAACCAACAAATTCAAAAACAACCTCAACAATGAAAAACATCAAAAGATTCAACAACAACCTCAACATTCAAAATCAACAACAAATTCAACAAAAACCTCAACAATAAAAAAGACCAAAAAATTCATCAACAACCTCATCTTTGATAAACTGCAAAAAATTCAACATCCTCAACAGTGAAAACACCAACAAATTCAAAAGCAACCTCAACATTGAAAAATACAAAAAAGTTCAAAGAAAACCATTGATAACAACAATAAATTCAACAACAACGTCAATATTGAAAATCACCAACAAATTCATCAACAACCAAAACAATGAAAAACATCCAAAAATTCAGCAAAAACGACCTACACAATGAAAAACACTAAAAAATTCAACAACAACCTCAACATTGAAAAACACCAACAAATTCAACAAAAACCTCAACAATGAAAAACAACAAAAAATTCATCAAAAACCTCAACTTTGAAAAACAACATGAAACTCAATAACCTCAACATTGAAAAAAACCAACAAATTCAACAGCAACCGCAGCTTTGAAAAATACAAAAAAGTTCAATAAAAAACCATTGATGACACCAATAAATTCAACAACAACCTCAACAATGAAGAACATCATAAAATTCAACAACAACAACCTCCACAATGAAAAACACCAAAAAATTCAACAACAAATTCAACATTGAAAATCACCAACAAATGCAACAACAAGCTCAACATTCAAAAACACCAACAAATTCAACAACAACCTCAACAATGAAAAACACCAAAAAATTCAACAACAACCTCAACTTTGAAAAACGCCAACAAATTCAACAACCTCAACATTGAAAAACACCAACAAATTCCACTGCAACCTAACCTTTGAAAAGCACAAAAAGTTTTAAAAAACATTGATCACACCAATAAATTCAACAAAAACCTTAATATTGAAAATCACCAACAAATTCATCAACAACCTCAACAATGAAAAACATCCAAAAATTCAACAACAACGACCTCAACAATGAAGAACAATGGAAAATTCAACAACAACATCAACATTGAAAAACTCCAACAACTTCAACAACAACCTCCATGATGAAAAACACCAAAAAATTCAACGACAAATTCAACATTGAAGATCATGAAAAAATTCAACAACAACTTCAACAATGAAAAACAGAATAAAATTCAACAACAACCTCAACATTGAAAAACACCAACAAATTCAAATGCAACCTCACCATTGAATAACACAAAAAAGTTTTTAAAAAACATTGATAACACCAATAAATTCAAACACAACCTTAATATTGAAAATCACCAACAAATTCATCAACAACCTCAACAATGAAAAACATCAAAAAATTCAACAACAACGACCTTAACAATGAAAAACACCAAAAAATTCAACAACCACCTCAACATTGAAAAACTCCAACAATTTCAACAACAACTTCCACGATGAAAAACACCAAAAAATTCAACAACAAATTCAACATTGAAAATCACCAAAAAAATTCAACTGCAACCAAAACTTTGAAATACACAAAAAAAAATTTAAAAAAGCCTTGATAACACCAACAAATTCAACAACAACCTCAATATTGAAAATCACCAACAAATTCTTCAAAAACCAAAACAATGAACAACTTCAAAGAATTCAACAAAAATGACCTCAACAATGATAAACACCAAAAATTTCAACAACAACCTCAACATTGAAAAACTCCAACAAATTCAACAACAACCTCAACAATGAAAAACATCAAAAAATTCAACAACAACAACCTGAACAATAAATAACACCAAAAAATTCACCAACAACCTCAACAATGAAAAACACCAAAAAAAATCAACAACAACCTCAACATTGAAAAACTCCAACAATTTCAACAGCAAACCGAAATAATAAAAAACACCAAAATATTCAACAACTATCTCAACATTGAAAACCAACATCAAATTCATCAAAAACCTCAACAATGAAAAACATCAAAAAATTCAAAAACAACCTCAACATTCCAAAACACCAACAAATTCAAAAAAAACCTCAACACTGAAAAACTGCAAAATATTCAACAACATCCTCAACTTTGAAAAACACCAACAAATTGAATAACCTCAACATTAAAAATCAACAACAAATTCAACAACAACCTCAACGTTCAAAAACAGCAACAAATTCAACAACAACCTCAAAAATTAAAAACACCAACAAATTCAACAAAAACCTCAATAATGAAAAAGACCTGAATATTCAATAACAATCTCAAATTTGAAAAATAACAGCAAATTCAACAACCTCAACATTGAAAAACACCAAAAAATTCAAATGCAACCTCAACTTTGTAAAATACAAAAAAAGTCAAAAAAAATGATTGATAACACCAATAAATTCAACAACAACCTCAACATTGAAAAACAGCCAAAAATTCAACAACAATCTCAACTTTGAAAAACAACAGCAAATTCAACATCCTCAACACTGAAAAACACCAAGAAATTCAACTGCAACCTCAACTTTGTAAAATACAGAAAAGTTCAAAACAAACCATTGATAACACCAATGAATTAAACAACAACCTCAATATTGAAAATCACCAACAGATTCAACAACAACCTCAACATTGCAAAACCCCAAGAAATTCAACAACAAACTCAACAATGAAAATCACCAACAAATTCAACAAGAACCTCCGCAATGAAAAACATCAAATAATTCAACAACAACAACAACCTCATCAATGAAAAAAACCAAAAAATTCAACGGCAACCTCAACTTTGAAAAATACAAAAAAGTTCAAAAAAATACCATTGTTAACACCAATACAACAACCTCAATATTGAAAATCACTAACAAATTCATCAACAGCTTCAACAATGAAAAACACCAACAAATTCAACAACAACCTCAACTTTGAAAAACACCAACGAATTCAACAACCTCAACATTGAAAAATAGCAGCAAATTCAACATCAACGACAACATGGAAAAACACCAAAAAATCCAACCACAACATTCAAAAACACCAACAAATTTAACAAAAACCTTAACAATGAAAAACACCAAATAATTAAACCACAACCTCAACTTTAAAAAACAACAACAAATTCAACAACCTCAACATTGAAAAACAGCAACAAATTCAACTGCAACCTCAACTTTGAAAAACACAAAAAAGTTTAAAAAACAAACCTTGATAACACCAATAAATTCAACAACAAGGTCAGTATTGAAAATCACCATCAAATTCATCAACAACCTCAACAATGAAAAACATCAAAAAATTCAACAAAAACGACCTCAACAATGAAAAACACCAAAAAATCCAACAACAACCTCGACTTTGAAAAACACCAGCAAATTCAACAACCTCAACATTGAAAAACACCAACAAATTTAACTGCAACCTCAAATTTGAAAAATACAAAAAAGTTCAAAAATAACCATTGATAACACAAATAAATTCAACAACAACCTCGATATTGAAAATCACCAACAAATTCAAGAAAAACCTCAACAATGAATAACATCAAAAAATTCAACAACAATCTCAACTTTGAAAAACAACAGCAAATTCAACATCCTCAACACTGAAAAACACCAAGAAATTCAACTGCAACCTCAACTTTGTAAAATACAGAAAAGTTCAAAACAAACCATTGATAACACCAATGAATTAAACAACAACCTCAATATTGAAAATCACCAACAAATTCAACAACAACCTCAACATTGCAAAACCCCAAGAAATTCAACAACAAACTCAACAATGAAAATCTCTAACAAATTCAACAAGAACCTCCGCAATGAAAAACATCAAATAATTCAACAACAACAACAACCTCATCAATGAAAAAAACCAAAAAATTCAACGGCAACCTCAACTTTGAAAAGTACAAAAAAGTTCAAAAAAATACCATTGTTAACACCAATACAACAACCTCAATATTGAAAATCACTAACAAATTCATCAACAGCTTCAACAATGAAAAACACCAACAAATTCAACAACAACCTCAACTTTGAAAAACACCAACGAATTCAACAACCTCAACATTGAAAAATAGCAGCAAATTCAACATCAACGACAACATGGAAAAACACCAAAAAATCCAACCACAACCACAACATTCAAAAACACCAACAAATTTAACAAAAACCTTAACAATGAAAAACACCAAATAATTAAACCACAACCTCAACTTTAAAAAACAACAACAAATTCAACAACCTCAACATTGAAAAACAGCAACAAATTCAACTGCAACCTCAACTTTGAAAAACACAAAAAAGTTTAAAAAACAAACCTTGATAACATCAATAAATTCAACAACAAGGTCAGTATTGAAAATCACCATCAAATTCATCAACAACCTCAACAATGAAAAACATCAAAAAATTCAACAAAAACGACCTCAACAATGAAAAACACCAAAACATTCAAAAACAACTTCAACATTGTAAAATTCCAACAATTTCAACAACAACCTCAACAATGAAAAACATCAAAAGTTTCAACAATAACAAGCTCAACAATGAAAAACACCAAAAAATTCAACAACAAACTCAACATTCAAAAACACCAACAAATTCAACAACAACCTCAACATTCAAAAACACCAACGAATTCATCAACAACTAAAACAATGAAAAACATCAATAAATTCAACAAAAACGACTTCAACAATGAAAAGCACCAAAAAATTCAACAACAACCTCAACATTGAAAAACTTCAAGAATTTCAACAACAACCTTCACAATGAAAAACAACAAAAATTTCAACAACAACCTCAACTTTGAAAAAACCAAAAAACTTCAAATAAAACCATTGATAACGCGAATAAATTCAACAGCAAACTCAACATTGAAAATCACCAAAAAATTCAACAACAACCTCAACATTGAAAAACAGCCAAAAATTCAACAACAATCTCAACTTTGAAAAACAACAGCAAATTCAACATCCTCAACACTGAAAAACACCAAGAAATTCAACTGCAACCTCAACTTTGTAAAATACAGAAATGTTCAAAACAAACCATTGATAACACCAATGAATTAAACAACAACCTCAATATTGAAAATCACCAACAAATTCAACAACAACCTCAACATTGCAAAACCCCAAGAAATTCAACAACAAACTCAACAATGAAAATCACCAACAAATTCAACAAGAACCTCCGCAATGAAAAACATCAAATAATTCAACAACAACAACAACCTCATCAATGAAAAAAACCAAAAAATTCAACGGCAACCTCAACTTTGAAAAATACAAAAAAGTTCAAAAAAATACCATTGTTAACACCAATACAACAACCTCAATATTGAAAATCACTAACAAATTCATCAACAGCTTCAACAATGAAAAACACCAACAAATTCAACAACAACCTCAACTTTGAAAAACACCAACGAATTCAACAACCTCAACATTGAAAAATAGCAGCAAATTCAACATCAACGACAACATGGAAAAACACCAAAAAATCCAACCACAACATTCAAAAACACCAACAAATTTAACAAAAACCTTAACAATGAAAAACACCAAATAATTAAACCACAACCTCAACTTTAAAAAACAACAACAAATTCAACAACCTCAACATTGAAAAACAGCAACAAATTCAACTGCAACCTCAACTTTGAAAAACACAAAAACGTTTAAATAACACCAATAAATTCAACAACAAGGTCAGTATTGAAAATCACCAACGAATTCATCAACAACTAAAACAATGAAAAACATCAATAAATTCAACAAAAACGACTTCAACAATGAAAAGCACCAAAAAATTCAACAACAACCTCAACATTGAAAAACTTCAAGAATTTCAACAACAACCTTCACAATGAAAAACAACAAAAATTTCAACAACAACCTCAACTTTGAAAAAACCAAAAAACTTCAAATAAAACCATTGATAACGCGAATAAATTCAACAACAAACTCAACATTGAAAATCACCAAAAAATTCAACAACAACCTCAACATTGAAAAACAGCCAAAAATTCAACAACAACCTCAACATTGAAAACACCAACAAATTCAACTGCAACCTCAACTTTGAAAAACACAAAAAAGTTTAAAAAAAACCTTGATAACACTAATAAATTCAACAAAAAACTCAATATTGAAAATCACCATCAAATTCATCAACAACCTCAACAATGAAAAACATCAAAAAATTCAACAAAAACGACCTCAACAATGAAAAACACCAAAACATTCAAAAACAACTTCAACATTGTAAAATTCCAACAACTTCAACAACAACCTCAACAATGAAAAACATCAAAAGTTTCAACAATAACAAGCTCAACAATGAAAAACACCAAAAAAATCAACAACAACCTCAACATTGAAAATCACCAACAAATTCAACAACAACCTCAGCAATGAAAAACATCAACAAATTCAACAACAACAACCTCAACAATGAAAAAAACCAAAAAATTCAACGGCAACCTCAACTTTGAAAAATACAAAAAAGTTCAAAAAAAAAAGCCCTGAGAACACCAATAAATTCAACAACAACCACGATATTTAAAATCACCAACAAATTCAACATCAACCTCAACTTTGAAAAAAACCAACAGATTCAACAACCTCAACATTCAAAAACATCAACAATCTCAACAAAAATCTCAACATTCAAAAACACCATCAAAATCAACAACAACCTCAACAATGAATAATACCAACAAATTCAAAAACAACCTCAACTTTTAAAAATACAAAAATGTTCATCAAAATAAGAATTGATAACACCAACAAATTCAACAACAACCTCAAGAGTGAATATCACCAACATATTCAACAACAACCTCAACTTTGAAAAACAACAACAAATTCAACAATCTCAACATTGAAAAAGAGCAGCAAATTCAACAACCACAACATTGAAAAACATCAAAAATTCAACCACAACCTCAAATTCAAACACACCAAAAAATTCAACAAAAACCTCAACAATGAAAAACACCAAAAAATCCAACAACAACCTCGACTTTGAAAAACACCAGCAAATTCAACAACCTCAACATTGAAAAACACCAACAAATTTAACTGCAACCTCCAATTTGAAAAATACAAAAAAGTTCAAAAATAACCATTGATAACACAAATAAATTCAACAACAACCTCGATATTGAAAATCACCAACAAATTCAAGAAAAACCTCAACAATGAATAACATCAAAAAATTCAACAACAATCTCAACTTTGAAAAACAACAGCAAATTCAACATCCTCAACACTGAAAAACACCAAGAAATTCAACTGCAACCTCAACTTTGTAAAATACAGAAAAGTTCAAAACAAACCATTGATAACACCAATGAATTAAACAACAACCTCAATATTGAAAATCACCAACAAATTCAACAACAACCTCAACATTGCAAAACCCCAAGAAATTCAACAACAAACTCAACAATGAAAATCACCAACAAATTCAACAAGAACCTCCGCAATGAAAAACATCAAATAATTCAACAACAACAACAACCTCATCAATGAAAAAAACCAAAAAATTCAACGGCAACCTCAACTTTGAAAAATACAAAAAAGTTCAAAAAATACCATTGTTAACACCAATACAACAACCTCAATATTGAAAATCACTAACAAATTCATCAACAGCTTCAACAATGAAAAACACCAACAAATTCAACAACAACCTCAACTTTGAAAAACACCAACGAATTCAACAACCTCAACATTGAAAAATAGCAGCAAATTCAACATCAACGACAACATGGAAAAACACCAGAAAATCCAACCACAACATTCAAAAACACCAACAAATTTAACAAAAACCTTAACAATGAAAAACACCAAATAATTAAACCACAACCTCAACTTTAAAAAACAACAACAAATTCAACAACCTCAACATTGAAAAACAGCAACAAATTCAACTGCAACCTCAACTTTGAAAAACACAAAAAAGTTTTAAAAAAAACCTTGATAACACTAATTAATTCAACAAAAACCTCAATATTGAAAATCACCATAAAATTCATCAACAACCTCAACAATGAAAAACATCAAAAAATTCAACAAAAACGACCTCAACAATGAAAAACACCAAAACATTCAAAAACAACTTCAACATTGTAAAATTCCAACAATTTCAACAACAACCTCAACAATGAAAAACATCAAAAGTTTCAACAATAACAAGCTCAACAATGAAAAACACCAAAAAATTCAACAACAAACTCAACATTCAAAAACACCAACAAATTCAACAACAACCTCAACATTCAGAAACACCAACGAATTCATCAACAACTAAAACAATGAAAAACATCAATAAATTCAACAAAAACGACTTCAACAATGAAAAGCACCAAAAAATTCAACAACAACCTCAACATTGAAAAACTTCAAGAATTTCAACAACAACCTTCACAATGAAAAACAACAAAAATTTCAACAACAACCTCAACTTTGAAAAAACCAAAAAACTTCAAATAAAACCATTGATAACGCGAATAAATTCAACAACAAACTCAACATTGAAAATCACCAAAAAATTCAACAACAACCTCAACATTGAAAAACAGCCAAAAATTCAACAACAATCTCAACTTTGAAAAACAACAGCAAATTCAACATCCTCAACACTGAAAAACACCAAGAAATTCAACTGCAACCTCAACTTTGTAAAATACAGAAAAGTTCAAAACAAACCATTGATAACACCAATGAATTAAACAACAACCTCAATATTGAAAATCACCAACAAATTCAACAACAACCTCAACATTGCAAAACCCCAAGAAATTCAACAACAAACTCAACAATGAAAATCACCAACAAATTCAACAAGAACCTCCGCAATGAAAAACATCAAATAATTCAACAACAACAACAACCTCATCAATGAAAAAAACCAAAAAATTCAACGGCAACCTCAACTTTGAAAAATACAAAAAAGTTCAAAAAAATACCATTGTTAACACCAATACAACAACCTCAATATTGAAAATCACTAACAAATTCATCAACAGCTTCAACAATGAAAAACACCAACAAATTCAACAACAACCTCAACTTTGAAAAACACCAACGAATTCAACAACCTCAACATTGAAAAATAGCAGCAAATTCAACATCAACGACAACATGGAAAAACACCAAAAAATCCAACCACAACATTCAAAAACACCAACAAATTTAACAAAAACCTTAACAATGAAAAACACCAAATAATTAAACCACAACCTCAACTTTAAAAAACAACAACAAATTCAACAACCTCAACATTGAAAAACAGCAACAAATTCAACTGCAACCTCAACTTTGAAAAACACAAAAAAGTTTAAAAAACAAACCTTGATAACACCAATAAATTCAACAACAAGGTCAGTATTGAAAATCACCATCAAATTCATCAACAACCTCAACAATGAAAAACATCAAAAAATTCAACAAAAACGACCTCAACAATGAAAAACACCAAAACATTCAAAAACAACTTCAACATTGTAAAATTCCAACAATTTCAACAACAACCTCAACAATGAAAAACATCAAAAGTTTCAACAATAACAAGCTCAACAATGAAAAACACCAAAAAATTCAACAACAAACTCAACATTCAAAAACACCAACAAATTCAACAACAACCTCAACATTCAGAAACACCAACGAATTCATCAACAACTAAAACAATGAAAAACATCAATAAATTCAACAAAAACGACTTCAACAATGAAAAGCACCAAAAAATTCAACAACAACCTCAACATTGAAAAACTTCAAGAATTTCAACAACAACCTTCACAATGAAAAACAACAAAAATTTCAACAACAACCTCAACTTTGAAAAAACCAAAAAACTTCAAATAAAACCATTGATAACGCGAATAAATTCAACAACAAACTCAACATTGAAAATCACCAAAAAATTCAACAACAACCTCAACATTGAAAAACAGCCAAAAATTCAACAACAATCTCAACTTTGAAAAACAACAGCAAATTCAACATCCTCAACACTGAAAAACACCAAGAAATTCAACTGCAACCTCAACTTTGTAAAATACAGAAAAGTTCAAAACAAACCATTGATAACACCAATGAATTAAACAACAACCTCAATATTGAAAATCACCAACAAATTCAACAACAACCTCAACATTGCAAAACCCCAAGAATTTCAACAACAAACACAACAATGAAAATCACCAACAAATTCAACAAGAACCTCCGCAATGAAAAACATCAAATAATTCAACAACAACAACAACCTCATCAATGAAAAAAACCAAAAAATTCAACGGCAACCTCAACTTTGAAAAATAGAAAAAAGTTCAAAAAAATACCATTGTTAACACCAATACAACAACCTCAATATTGAAAATCACTAACAAATTCATCAACAGCTTCAACAATGAAAAACACCAACAAATTCAACAACAACCTCAACTTTGAAAAACACCAACGAATTCAACAACCTCAACATTGAAAAATAGCAGCAAATTCAACATCAACGACAACATGGAAAAACACCAAAAAATCCAACCACAACATTCAAAAACACCAACAAATTTAACAAAAACCTTAACAATGAAAAACACCAAATAATTAAACCACAACCTCAACTTTAAAAAACAACAACAAATTCAACAACCTCAACATTGAAAAACAGCAACAAATTCAACTGCAACCTCAACTTTGAAAAACACAAAAACGTTTAAAAAACAAACCTTGATAACACCAATAAATTCAACAACAAGGTCAGTATTGAAAATCACCAACGAATTCATCAACAACTAAAACAATGAAAAACATCAATAAATTCAACAAAAACGACTTCAACAATGAAAAGCACCAAAAAATTCAACAACAACCTCAACATTGAAAAACTTCAAGAATTTCAACAACAACCTTCACAATGAAAAACAACAAAAATTTCAACAACAACCTCAACTTTGAAAAAACCAAAAAACTTCAAATAAAACCATTGATAACGCGAATAAATTCAACAACAAACTCAACATTGAAAATCACCAAAAAATTCAACAACAACCTCAACATTGAAAAACAGCCAAAAATTCAACAATCTCAACATTGAAAAAGAGCAGCAAATTCAACAACCACAACATTGAAAAACATCAAAAATTCAACCACAACCTCAAATTCAAACACACCAAAAAATTCAACAAAAACCTCAACAATGAAAAACACCAAAAAATCCAACAACAACCTCGACTTTGAAAAACACCAGCAAATTCAACAACCTCAACATTGAAAAACACCAACAAATTTAACTGCAACCTCAAATTTGAAAAATACAAAAAAGTTCAAAAATAACCATTGATAACACAAATAAATTCAACAACAACCTCGATATTGAAAATCACCAACAAATTCAAGAAAAACCTCAACAATGAATAACATCAAAAAAATTCAACAACAATCTCAACTTTGAAAAACAACAGCAAATTCAACATCCTCAACACTGAAAAACACCAAGAAATTCAACTGCAACCTCAACTTTGTAAAATACAGAAAAGTTCAAAACAAACCATTGATAACACCAATAAATTAAACAACAACCTCAATATTGAAAATCACCAACAAATTCAACAACAACCTCAACATTGCAAAACCCCAAGAAATTCAACAACAAACTCAACAATGAAAATCACCAACAAATTCAACAAGAACCTCCGCAATGAAAAACATCAAATAATTCAACAACAACAACAACCTCATCAATGAAAAAAACCAAAAAATTCAACGGCAACCTCAACTTTGAAAAATACAAAAAAGTTCAAAAAAATACCATTGTTAACACCAATACAACAACCTCAATATTGAAAATCACTAACAAATTCATCAACAGCTTCAACAATGAAAAACACCAACAAATTCAACAACAACCTCAACTTTGAAAAACACCAACGAATTCAAAACCTCAACATTGAAAAATAGCAGCAAATTCAACATCAAGGACAACATGGAAAAACACCAAAAAATCCAACCACAACATTCAAAAACACCAACAAATTTAACAAAAACCTTAACAATGAAAAACACCAAATAATTAAACCACAACCTCAACTTTAAAAAACAACAACAAATTCAACAACCTCAACATTGAAAAACAGCAACAAATTCAACTGCAACCTCAACTTTGAAAAACACAAAAAAGTTTAAATAACACCAATAAATTCAACAACAAGGTCAGTATTGAAAATCACCAACGAATTCATCAACAACTAAAACAATGAAAAACATCAATAAATTCAACAAAAACGACTTCAACAATGAAAAGCACCAAAAAATTCAACAACAACCTCAACATTGAAAAACTTCAAGAATTTCAACAACAACCTTCACAATGAAAAACAACAAAAATTTCAACAACAACCTCAACTTTGAAAAAACCAAAAAACTTCAAATAAAACCATTGATAACGCGAATAAATTCAACAACAAACTCAACATTGAAAATCACCAAAAAATTCAACAACAACCTCAACATTGAAAAACAGCCAAAAATTCAACAACAACCTCAACATTGAAAACACCAACAAATTCAACTGCAACCTCAACTTTGAAAAACACAAAAAAGTTTAAAAAAAACCTTGATAACACTAATAAATTCAACAAAAAACTCAATATTGAAAATCACCATCAAATTCAGCAACAACCTCAACAATGAAAAACATCAAAAAATTCAACAAAAACGACCTCAACAATGAAAAACACCAAAACATTCAAAAACAACTTCAACATTGTAAAATTCCAACAATTTCAACAACAACCTCAACAATGAAAAACATCAAAAGTTTCAACAATAACAAGCTCAACAATGAAAAACACCAAAAAATTCAACAACAAACTCAACATTCAAAAACACCAACAAATTCACCAACAACCTCAACAATGAAAAACATCAACAAATTCAACAACATCCTCAACATTCAAAAACACCAACAAATTCAACAAAAACCTCAACAATGAAAAACAACAAAAAATTCAACAACAATATCAACTTTGAAAAACACCCACAAATTCAACAACCTCAACATTGAAAAACACCAACAAATTCAACTGCAACCTCACCTTTGAAAAACACTAAAAATTTAAAAAAACACATTGATAACAACAATAAATTCAACAACGACCTCAAAAATTAAAAACACCAGAAAATTCAACAACAAACTCAACATTGAAAATCACCAACAAATTCAACAACAACCTCAACAATTAAAAACATCAAAAAATTCAACAACAACCTCAACCTTCAAAAACAACAACAAATTCAACAAAAACCTCAACAATGAATAAGACCAAAAAATTCACAAACAACCTAATTTTCAAAAACAACAACAAATTCAACAACTTCAACATTGAAAAACCCCAACAAATTCAACTGCAACCTCAACTTTGAAAAACACAAAAAAGTTTTAAAAGAACATTGATAACACCAATAAATTCAAAAACAACCTTAATATTGAAAATCACCAACAAATTCATTAACAACCTCAACAATGAAAAACATCAAAAAATTCAACAAAAACGACATCAACAATGAAAAACATCAAAAAATTAAACAACAACATCAACATTGAAAAACTCCAACAATTTCAACAACAACCTCCACGATGATAAACACCAAAAAATTCAAAAACAACCTCAACATTTGAAAACATCAACAAATTCAACTGCAACCTCAACTTTGAATAACAAAAAAAAGTTAAAAAAATACCTTGATAACACTAATGAATTCAACAAAAACATCAATATTGAAAAACTCCAACAATTTCAACAACAACCTCAACAATGAAAAACATCAAAAGATTCAACAACATCAACCTCAACAATGAAAAACACCAAAAAATTCAAGAACAAACTCAACATTTAAAATCACCAACAAATTCAACAACAACCTCAACATTCAGAAACACCAACAAATTCAACAAAAAACTCAACAATGAAAAACACCAAAAAATTCAACAACAACCTCAACTATGTAAAACACCATAAATTTCAACAACAAACTCAACATTGAAAATCACCAACAAATTCAACTACAACCTCTGCAGTGAAAATCATCAAAAAATTAAACAACAACAAACTCAACAATGATAAGAACCAAAAAATTCAAGGGCAAACTCAACTTTGAAAATTACAAAAAAGTTCAAAAAAAAACATTGATAACACCAATAAATTCAACAACAACCTCAACAATGAAAAACACCAACAAATTCAAAAACAACCTCAACTTTTAAAAATACAAAAATGTTCAACAAAATAATAATTGATAACACCAACAAATTCAACAACAACCTCAATAGTGAAAATCACCAGCAAATTCAACAACAACCTCAACTTTGAAAAACCCCAACAAATTCAACAACCTCCACATTGAAAAAGAGCAGCAAATTCAACAACAACCACACCATTGAAAAACATCAAAAAAGTCAACCACAACCTCAACATTCAAAAACACCAGCAAATTCAACAACCTCAACAATGAAAAACATCAAAAAATTCAAGAACAACAACCTGAACAATGAAAAACAACAAAAAAATTCAACAACAACCCAACAGTGAAAAACACGAAAATATTCAACAACAAACTCAACTTTGAAAAACAGCAACAAATTCAACAACAACCTCGACTTATAAAAATACAAAAAAGTTCAACAAAATAAACATTGATAACACCAACATATTCAACATCAACTTCAATATTGAATGTCACCAATAAATTCAACAGCAAACTCAACGTTGAAAAACACCAACAAATTCAGCAACCTCAGCATTGAAAAAGACCTGCAAATTCAACAATAACCTCATAAATGAAAAACATCAACAAATTCAACAACAACCTCAACATTCAAAAACACCAACAAATTCAACAAAGACCTCAACAATGAAAAACACCGTAAAATTCAACAACAACTTCAACTTTGAAAAACACCAAAAAATTCAACAACCTAAACATTGAAAAAAACCAAAAAATTCAACAACAAACTCAACATTTAAAATCACCAACAAATTCAACAACAACCTCAGCAATGAAAAAGATAAAAAAAATCAACCAAAACATTCTCAACAATGAAAAACACCAGAAAATTCAACCACAACCTCAACATTCAGAAACACCAACAAATTCAACAAAAACCTCAACAATGAAAAACACCAAAAAATTCAACAACAACCTCAACTATGTAAAACACCATAAATTTCAACAACAAACTCAAAATTGAAAATCACCAACAAATTCAACAACAACCTCTGCAGTGAAAATCATCAAAAAATTAAACAACAACAAACTCAACAATGATAAGAACCAAAAAATTCAAGGGCAACCTCAACTTTGAAAATTACAAAAAAGTTCAAAAAAAAACATTGATAACACCAATAAATTCAACAACAACCTCAACAATGAAAAACACCAACAAATTCAAAAACAACCTCAACTTTTAAAAATACAAAAATGTTCAACAAAATAATAATTGATAACACCAACAAATTCAACAACAACCTCAATAGTGAAAATCACCAGCAAATTCAACAACAACCTCAACTTTGAAAAACCCCAACAAATTCAACAACCTCCACATTGAAAAAGAGCAGCAAATTCAACAACAACCACACCATTGAAAAACATCAAAAAATTCAACCACAACCTCAACATTCAAAAACACCAGCAAATTCAACAACCTCAACAATGAAAAACATCAAAAAATTCAAGAACAACAACCTGAACAATGAAAAACAACAAAAAAATTCAACAACAACCCAACAGTGAAAAACACGAAAATATTCAACAACAAACTCAACTTTGAAAAACAGCAACAAATTCAACAACAACCTCGACTTATAAAAATACAAAAAAGTTCAACAAAATAAACATTGATAACACCAACATATTCAACATCAACTTCAATATTGAATGTCACCAATAAATTCAACAGCAAACTCAACGTTGAAAAACACCAACAAATTCAGCAACCTCAGCATTGAAAAAGACCTGCAAATTCAACAATAACCTCATAAATGAAAAACATCAACAAATTCAACAACAACCTCAACATTCAAAAACACCAACAAATTCAACAAAGACCTCAACAATGAAAAACACCGTAAAATTCAACAACAACTTCAACTTTGAAAAACACCAAAAAATTCAACAACCTAAACATTGAAAAAAACCAAAAAATTCAACAACAAACTCAACATTTAAAATCACCAACAAATTCAACAACAATCTCAACATTGAAAATCACCATCAAATTCAACAAAAACCTCAAAAATGAAAAACATCAAAAAATTCAACCACAACCTCAACATTCCAAAACACCAACAAATTCAACAAAAACCTTAACAATGAAAAACATCAAAAAATTCAACAACAACCTCAACTTTAAAAAACACCAAAAAAATTCGACAAACTCAACATTCAAAATCACTAACAAATTCAACAAAAACCTCAACAATGAAAAAAACCAAAATATTCAACAACATCCTCAACTTTGAAAAACACCATCAAATACAACAACATCAACATTGAAAAACTCCAAGAAATTCAACAACAACCTCAAGAATGAAAAACACCAAAAAGTTCAACAACAATCCCAACATTGAAAAACATCACCAAATTCAACAGCCTCAAATTTGAAAAAAACCATCAAATTAAAGTGTAACCTCAACTTTGAAAAATACAAAAAAGTTCAAAAAAAACCATTGATAACACCAATAAATTGAACAACAACCTCAATATTGAAAATCACGAACAAATTCAACAACAACCTCAACATTGCAAAACACCAACAAATTCAACAACAACCATACCAATGAAAAACATCAAAAAATTCAACAACAACAACCTGAACAATAAATAACACCAAAAAATTCACCAACAACCTCAACAATGAAAAACACCAAAAAAATCAACAACAACCTCAACATTGAAAAACATCAACAAATTCAACTGCAACCTCAGCTTTGAAAAACAAAAAAAAGTTAAAAAAAAACCTTGATAACACTAATAAATTCAACAAAAACCTCAATATTGAAAATCAACATCAAATTCATCAACAACCTCAACAATGAAAAACACCAAAAAATTCAACAACATCTTCAACATTGAAAAACTCCAACAATTTCAACAACAACCTCAACAATGAAAAACATCAAAAGATTCAACAACAACAACCTCAACAATGAAAAACACCAAAAAATTCAAGAACAAACTCAACATTTAAAATCACCAACAAATTCAACAACAACCTCAACATTCAGAAACACCAACAAATTCAACAACAGCCTCAACAATGAAAAACACCAAATAATTAAACAACTACCTCAACTTTAAAAAACACCAATAAATTCAACAACCTCAATATTGAAAAACAGCAACGAATTCAACTGCAACCTCAACTTTGAAAATCACAAAAAAATTTTAAAAAACAAACCAAAAAACATACAAACACCATTAAATTCAACAACAAGCTCAATATTGAAAATCACCAACGAATTCATCAACAACTAAAACAATGAAAAACATCAAAAAATTCAACAAAAACGACTTCAACAATGAAAAACACCAAAAAATTCAACAACAACCTAAAGATTGAAAAACTCCAAGAATTTCAACAACAACCTTCACAATGAAAAACAAGACAAATTTCAACAACAACCTCAACTTTGAAAAAACCAAATAAGTTCAAAAAAAACCATTGATAACACGAATAAATTCAACAACAAACTTAACGTTGAAAATAACCTACAAATTCAACAACAACCTCAACAATGAAAAACATCAAAAAATTCAAGAACAACAACCTCTACAATGAAAAACAGCAAAAAAATTCAACAACAACCTCAACATTGAAAAACTCCAACAATTTCAACAACAACCTCAACAATGAAAAACACCAAAAAGTTCAACAGCAAACTCAACATTGAAAAACACCAACAAATTCAACAACAACCTCAACAATGAAAAACATCAAAAAATTCAACAACAACCTCAACATTCAAAAAAAACAACACATTGAACAAAAACCTCAACAATGAACAACACCAACAAATTCAACTGCAACATCACCTTTGAAAAACACAAAAAAGTTTTAAAAAACCTTGATAACATCAATAAATTCAACAACGACCTCAACAATGTAAAATACCCAAAAATTCAACGACAAACTGAACATTGAAAATCAGCAACAAATACAACAACAACCTCAACTTTGAAAAAAACAAAAAGTTAAAAAACAACCATTGATAACACCAATAAATTCAACTACAAACTCAACATTGAAAATCGCCAAAAATTCAAAAACAACCACAACCTTCAAAAACAACAACAAATTCAACAAAAACCTCAACAATGAAAAAGACCAAAAAATTCACCAACAACCTCATCTTTGAAAAAAACCAACAAATTCAACAACCTAAATATTGAAAAACACCAACAAATTCAACTGCAACCTCACCTTTGAAAAACACAAAAAAGTTTTAAAAGAACATTGATAACACCAATAATTTCAAAAACAACCTTACTATTGAAAATCACCAACAAATTCATCAACAACCTCAACAATGAAAAACATCAAAAAATTCAACAACAACGACCTCAACAATGAAAAACACTAAAAAATTCAACAACCACCTCAACATTGAAAAACTCCAACAATTTCAACAACAACTTCCACGATGAAAAACACCAAAAAATTCAACAACAAATTCAACATTGAAAATCACCAAAAAATTCAACTGCAACCTCAACTTTGAAAAACACTAAAAAGTTTTTAAAAAAACCTTGATAACACTAATTAATTCAACAAAAACCTCAATATTGAAAATCACCATCAAATTCATCAACAACCTCAACAATGAAAAACATCAAAAAATTCAGCAAAAACAACGTCAACAATGAAGAAGACCAAAAAATTCAACAACAACGACATCAACAATGAAAAACACTAAAAAATTCAACAACCACCTCAACATTGAAAAACTCCAACAATTTCAACAACAACTTCCACGAAGAAAAACACCAAAAATTCAACAACAAATTCAACATTGAAAATCACCAAAAAATTCAACTGCAACCTCAACTTTGAAAAACACTAAAAAGTTTTTAAAAAAACCTTGATAACACTAATTAATTCAACAAAAACCTCAATATTGAAAATCACCATCAAATTCATCAACAACCTCAACAATGAAAAACATCAAAAAATTCAGCAAAAACAACGTCAACAATGAAAAAGACCAAAAAATTCAACAACAACGACATCAACAATGAAAAACACCAAAAAATTCAACAACAACATCAACATTGAAAAACTCCAACAATTTCAGCAACAACCTCAACAATGAAAAACAGCAAAAAATTCAACAACAACCTCAACATTGAAAAACAGCATCAAATTCAACTGCAACCTCAACTTTGAAAAACTCAAAAAAGTTTAAAAAACAAACCATGATAACACCAATAAATTCAACAACAAGCTCAATATTGAAAATCACCAACGACTTCATCAACAACTAAAAAAATGAAAAACATCAAAAAATTCAACAAAAATGACTTCAACAATGAAAAACACCAAAAAATTCAACAAGAACCTCAACACTGAAAAACTCCAAGAATTTCAACAACAACCTTCACAATGAAAAACAACAAAAATTTCAACAACAACCTCAACTTTGAAAAAACCAAAAAAGTTGAAAAAAAACCATTGATAACACGAATAAATTCAGCAACAAACTCAACATTGAAAATAACCAACAAATTCAACAACAACCTGAACAATGAAAATCATCAAAAAATTCAACAACAACCTCATCTTTGAAAAAAACCAACAAATTCAACAACCTAAATATTGAAAAACACCAACAAATTCAACTGCAACCTCACCTTTGAAAAACATCAAAAAATTCAACAACAACGACCTCAACATTGAAAAACTCCAACAATTTCAACAACAACTTCCACAATGAAAAACACTAAAAAATTCAACAACAAATTCAACATTGAAAATCACCAAAAAATTCAACTGCAACCTCAACTTTGAAAAACACTAAAAAGTTTTAAAAAAAACCTTGATAACACTAATTAATTCAACAAAAACCTCAATATTGAAAATCACCATCAAATTCATCAACAACCTCAACAATGAAAAACATCAAAAAATTCAGCAAAAACAACGTCAACAATGAAGAAGACCAAAAAATTCAACAACAACGACATCAACAATGAAAAACACTAAAAAATTCAACAACCACCTCAACATTGAAAAACTCCAACAATTTCAACAACAACTTCCACGATGAAAAACACCAAAAAATTCAACAACAAATTCAACATTGAAAATCACCAAAAAATTCAACTGCAACCTCAACTTTGAAAAACACAAAAAAGTTTTAAAAAAAACCTTGATAACACTAATTAATTCAACAAAAACCTCAATATTGAAAATCACCATCAAATTCATCAACAACCTCAACAATGAAAAACATCAAAAAATTCAGCAAAAACAACGTCAACAATGAAAAAGACCAAAAAATTCAACAACAACGACATCAACAATGAAAAACACCAAAAAATTCAACAACAACATCAACATTGAAAAACTCCAACAATTTCAGCAACAACCTCAACAATGAAAAACAGCAAAAAATTCAACAACAACCTCAACATTGAAAAACAGCATCAAATTCAACTGCAACCTCAACTTTGAAAAACTCAAAAAAGTTTAAAAAACAAACCATGATAACACCAATAAATTCAACAACAAGCTCAATATTGAAAATCACCAACGAATTCATCAACAACTAAAACAATGAAAAACATCAAAAAATTCAACAAAAATGACTTCAACAATGAAAAACACCAAAAAATTCAACAAGAACCTCAACACTGAAAAACTCCAAGAATTTCAACAACAACCTTCACAATGAAAAACAACAAAAATTTCAACAACAACCTCAACTATGAAAAAACCAAAAAAGTTGAAAAAAAACCATTGATAACACGAATAAATTCAGCAACAAACTCAACATTGAAAATAACCAACAAATTCAACAACAACCTCAACAATGAAAATCATCAAAAAATTCAACAACAACATCAACATTGAAAAACACCAAAAAAATGCAACAACAACCTCTACATTGAAAAACAACAACAAATTCAACAACAACCTCAACATTCAAAAACACCAACAAATTCAACAAAAACCTCAACAATGAATAACACCAAAAAATTCAACAACAACCTCAACATTGAAAAACACCAACAAATTCAACAAAAACCTCAACATTGAATAACACCTACAAATTCAACTGCAACCTCACCTTTGAGAAACACAAAAAAGTTTTAAAAAACCTTGAAAGCTCCAATAAATTCAACAACGACCTCAACAATGAAAAACACCAAAAAATTCAGCAACAAACCCTACATTGAAAATCACCAACAAATTCAACAACAAGCTCAACTTTGAAAAAAACAAAAAGTGCAAAAAAAACCATTGATAACACCAATAAATTCAACAACAACCTCAACATTGATAAACACCAACAAATTCAAATGCTACCTCACCATTGAATAACACAAAAAAGTTTTAAAAAAACATTGATAACACCAATAAATTCAAACACAACCTTAATATTGAAAATCACCAACAAATTCATCAACAACCTCAACAATGAAAAACATCAAAAAATTCAACAACAACGACCTCAACAATGAAAAACACTAAAAAAAATTCAACAACCACCTCAACATTGAAAAACTCCAACAATTTCAACAACAACTTCCACGATGAAAAACACCAAAAAATTCAACAACAAATTCAACATTGAAAATCATCAAAAAAATTCAACTGCAACCTCAACTTTGAAAAACACTAAAAAGTTTTAAAAAAAACCTTGATAACACTAATTAATTGTACAAAAACCTCAATATTGAAAATCACCATCAAATTCATCAACAACCTCAACAATGAAAAACATCAAAAAATTCAGCAAAAACAACGTCAACAATGAAAAAGACCAAAAAATTCAACAACAACGACATCAACAATGAAAAACACCAAAAAATTCCACAACATCAACATTGAAAAACACCAACAATTTCAGCAACAACCTCAACAATGAAAAACAGCAAAAAATTCAACAACAACCTCAACATTGAAATACAGCATCAAATTCAACTGCAACCTCAACTTTGAAAAACTCAAAAAAGTTTAAAAAACAAACCTTGATAACACCAATAAATTCAACAACAAGCTCAATATTGAAAATCACCAACAGATTCAACAACCTCAAGATTCAAAAACACGAACAAATTCAACAACAACCTCAACAATGAAGAACATCAACAAATTCAAAAACAACCTCAACTTTTAAAAATACAAAAATGTTCAACAAAATAATAATTGATAACACCAACAAATTCAACAACAACCTCAATAGTGAAAATCACCAGCAAATTCAACAACAACCTCAACTTTGAAAAACCCCAACAAATTCAACAACCTCAACATTGAAAAAGAGCAGCAAATTCAACAACAACCACACCATTGAAAAACATCAAAAAATTCAACCACAACCTCAACATTCAAAAACACCAGCAAATTCAACAACCTCAACAATGAAAAACATCAAAAAATTCAAGAACAACAACCTGAACAATGAAAAACAACAAAAAAATTCAACAACAACCCAACAGTGAAAAACACGAAAATATTCAACAACAAACTCAACTTTGAAAAACAGCAACAAATTCAACAACATCCTCGACTTATAAAAATACAAAAAAGTTCAACAAAATAAACATTGATAACACCAACATATTCAACAACAACTTCAATATTGAATGTCACCAATAAATTCAACAGCAAACTCAACGTTGAAAAACACCAACAAATTCAGCAACCTCAGCATTGAAAAAGACCTGCAAATTCAACAATAACCTCATAAATGAAAAACATCAACAAATTCAACAACAACCTCAACATTCAAAAACACCAACAAATTCAACAAAAACCTCAACAATGAAAAACACCGTAAAATTCAACAACAACTTCAACTTTGAAAAACTCCAAGAATTTCAACAAAAACCTCCACGATGATAAACACCAAAAAATTCAAAAACAACCTCAACATTTGAAAACATCAACAAATTCAACTGCAACCTCAACTTTGAAAAACAAAAAAAAGTTAAAAAAATACCTTGATAACACTAATGAATTCAACAAAAACATCAATATTGAAAATCACCAACAAATTCAACAACAACCTCAACATTCAGAAACACCAACAAATTCAACAACAACCTCAACAATGAAAAACACCAAATAATTAAACAACTACCTCAACTTTAAAAAACACCAATAAATTCAACAACCTCAATATTGAAAAACAGCAACGAATTCAACTGCAACCTCAACTTTGAAAATCACAAAAAAGTTTAAAAAACAAACCTTGATAACACCATTAAATTCAACAACAAGCTCTATATTGAAAATCACCAACGAATTCATCAACAACTAAAACAATGAAAAACATCAAAAAATTCAACAAAAACGACTTCAACAATGAAAAACACCAAAAAATTCAACAACAACCTAAAGATTGAAAAACTCCAAGAATTTCAACAACAACCTTCACAATGAAAAACAAGACAAATTCAACAACAAACTCAACGTTGAAAATAACCTACAAATTCAACAACAACCTCAACAATGAAAAACATCAAAAAATTCAAGAACAACAACCTCTACAATGAAAAACAGCAAAAAAATCAACAACAACCTCAACATTGAAAAACTCCAACAATTTCAACAAAAACCTCAACAATGAAAAAGACCAAAAAATTCACCAACAACCTCATCTTTGAAAAAAACCAACAAATTCAACAACCTAAACATTGAAAAACACCAACAAATTCAACTGCAACCTCACCTTTGAAAAACACAAAAAAGTTTTAAAAGAACATTGATAACACCAATAATTTCAAAAACAACCTTACTATTGAAAATCACCAACAAATTCATCAACAACCTCAACAATGAAAAACATCAAAAAATTCAACAACAACCTCAACATTCAAAAACACCAACAAATTCAACAAAAACCTCAACAATGAAAAACATCGTAAAATTCACCAACAACTTCAACTTTGAAAAACACCAAAAAATTCAACAACCTAAACATTGAAAAAAACCAAAAAATTCAACAACAAACTCAACATTTAAAATCACCAACAAATTCAACAACAACCTCAGCAATGAAAAAGATAACAAAAATCAACCAAAACATTCTCAACAATGAAAAACACCAGAAAATTCAACAACAATCTCAACATTGAAAATCACCATCAAATTCAACAAAAACCTCAACAATGAAAAACATCAATAAATTCAACCACAACCTCAACATTCCAAAACACCAACAAATTCAACAAAAATCATAACAATGAAAAACATCAAAAAATTCAACAACAACCTCAACTTTAAAAAACACCAAAAAAATTCGACAACCTCAACATTCAAAATCACTAACAAATTCAACAAAAACCTCAACAATGAAAAAAACCAAAATATTCAACAACAATCCTCAACTTTGGAAAACACCATCAAATACAACAACATCAACATTGAAAAACTCCAAGAAATTCAACAACAACCTCAAGAATGAAAAACACCAAAAAGTTCAACAACAATCCCAACATTGAAAAACACCACCAAATTCAACAGCCTCAACTTTGAAAAATACAAAAAAGTTCAAAAAAAACCATTGATAACACCAATAAATTGAACAACAACCTCAATATTGAAAATCACGAACAGATTCAACAACAACCTCAACATTGCAAAACACCAACAAATTCAACAACAACCATACCAATGAAAAACATCAAAAAATTCAACAACAACAACCTGAACAATAAATAACACCAAAAAATTCACCAACAACCTCAACAATGAAAAACACCAAAAAAATCAACAACAACCTCAACATTGAAAAACATCAACAAATTCAACTGCAACCTCAGCTTTGAAAAACAAAAAAAAGTTTAAAAAAAAACCTTGATAACACTAATAAATTCAACAAAAACCTCAATATTGAAAATCAACATCAAATTCATCAACAACCTCAACAATGAAAAACACCAAAAAATTCAAAAACATCTTCAACATTGAAAAACTCCAACAATTTCAACAACAACCTCAACAATGAAAAACATCAAAAGATTCAACAACAACCTCAACAATGAAAAACACCAAAAAATTCAAGAACAAACTCAACATTTAAAATCACCAACAAATTCAACAACAACCTCAACATTCAGAAACACCAACAAATTCAACAACAGCCTCAACAATGAAAAACACCAAATAATTAAACAACAACCTCAACTTTAAAAAACACCAATAAATTCAACAACCTCAATATTGAAAAACAGCAACGAATTCAACTGCAACCTCAACTTTGAAAATCACAAAAAAGTTTAAAAAACAAACCTTGATAACACCATTAAATTCAACAACAAGCTCTATATTGAAAATCACCAACGAATTCATCAACAACTAAAACAATGAAAAACATCAAAAAATTCAACAAAAACGACTTCAACAATGAAAAACACCAAAAAATTCAACAACAACCTAAAGATTGAAAAACTCCAAGAATTTCAACAACAACCTTCACAATGAAAAACAAGACAAATTTCAACAACAACCTCAACTTTGAAAAAAACAAATAAGTTCAAAAAAAACCATTGATAACACGAATAAATTCAACAACAAACTCAACGTTGAAAATAACCTACAAATTCAACAACAACCTCAACAATGAAAAACATCAAAAAATTCAAGAACAACAACCTCTACAATGAAAAACAGCAAAAAATTCAACAACAACCTCAACATTGAAAAACTCCAACAATTTCAACAACAACCTCAACAATGAAAAACACCAAAAAATTCAACAGCAAACTCAACATTGAAAAACACCAACAAATTCAACAACAACCTCAACAATGAAAAACATCAAAAAATTCAACTGCAACCTCAGCTTTGAAAAACAAAAAAAAGTTAAAAAAAAACCTTGATAACACTAATAAATTCAACAAAAACCTCAATATTGAAAATCAACATCAAATTCATCAACAACCTCAACAATGAAAAACACCAAAAAATTCAAAAACATCTTCAACATTGAAAAACTCCAACAATTTCAACAACAACCTCAACAATGAAAAACATCAAAAGATTCAACAACAACAACCTCAACAATGAAAAACACCAAAAAATTCAAGAACAAACTCAACATTTAAAATCACCAACAAATTCAACAACAACCTCAACATTCAGAAACACCAACAATTTCAACAACAGCCTCAACAATGAAAAACAACAAATAATTAAACAACTACCTCAACTTTAAAAAACACCAATAAATTCAACAACTTCAATATTGAAAAACAGCAACGAATTCAACTGCAACCTCAACTTTGAAAATCACAAAAAAATTTTAAAAAACAAACCTTGATAACACCATTAAATTCAACAACAAGCTCTATATTGAAAATCACCAACGAATTCATCAACAACTAAAACAATGAAAAACATCAAAAAATTCAACAAAAACGACTTCAACAATGAAAAACACCAAAAAATTCAACAACAACCTAAAGATTGAAAAACTCCAAGAATTTCAACAACAACCTTCACAATGAAAAACAAGACAAATTTCAACAACAACCTCAACTTTGAAAAAACCAAATAAGTTCAAAAAAAACCATTGATAACACGAATAAATTCAACAACAAACTCAACGTTGAAAATAACCTACAACTTCAACAACAACCTCAACAATGAAAAACATCAAAAATATAAGAACAACAACCTCTACAATGAAAAACAGCAAAAAATTCAACAACAACCTCAACATTGAAAAACTCCAACAATTTCAACAACAACCTCAACAATGAAAAACACCAAAAAATTCAACAGCAAACTCAACATTGAAAAACACCAACAAATTCAACAACAACCTCAACAATGAAAAACATCAAAAAATTCAACAACAACCTCAACATTCAAAAAAAACAACAAATTGAACAAAAACCTCAACAATGAACAACACCAAAAAATTCAACAACAACCTCAACTTTGAAAAACACCAACAAATTCAACAACCTCAACATTGAATAACACCAACAAATTCAACTGCAACATCACCTTTGAAAAACACAAAAAAGTTTTTAAAAAATTGATGACATCAATAAATTCAACAACGACCTCAACAATGTAAAAGACCCAAAAATTCAACGAAAAACTGAACATTGAAAATCAGCAACAAATACAACAACAACCTCAACTTTGAAAAAAACAAAAAGTTAAAAAACAACCATTGATAACACCAATAAATTCAACTACAAACTCAACATTGAAAATCACCAACAAATTCAACAACAACCACAACCTTCAAAAACAACAACAAATTCAACAAAAACCTCAACAATGAAAAAGACCAAAAAATTCACCAACAACCTCATCTTTGAAAACACCAACAAATTCAACAACCGAAACATTGAAAAACACCAACAAATTCAACTGCAACCTCACTTTTGAAAAACACAAAAAAGTTTTAAAAGAACATTGATAACACCAATAATTTCAAAAACAACCTTACTATTGAAAATCACCAACAAATTCATCAACAACCTCAACAATGAAAAGCATCAAAAAATTCAACAACAACGACCTCAACAATGAAAAACACCAAAAAATTCAACAACCACCTCAACATTGAAAAACTCCAACAATTTCAACAACAACTTCCACGATGAAAAACACCAAAAAATTCAACAACAAATTCAACATTGAAAATCACCAAAAAATTCAACTGCAACCTCAACTTTGAAAAACACAAAAAAGTTTTAAAAAAAACCTTGATAACACTAATTAATTCAACAAAAACCTCAATATTGAAAATCACCATCAAATTCATCAACAACCTCAACAATGAAAAACATCAAAAAATTCAGCAAAAACAACGTCAACAATGAAGAAGACCAAAAAATTCAACAACAACGACATCAACAATGAAAAACAGCAAAAAATTCAACAACAACCTCAACATTGAAAAACAGCATCAAATTCAACTGCAACCTCAACTTTGAAAAACTCAAAAAAGTTTAAAAAACAAACCATGATAACACCAATAAATTCAACAACAAGCTCAATATTGAAAATCACCAACGAATTCATCAACAACTAAAACAATGAAAAACATCAAAAAATTCAACAAAAATGACTTCAACAATGAAAAACATCAAAAAATTCAACAACAACCTCAACATTGAAAAACTCCAAGAATTTCAACAACAACCTTCACAATGAAAAACAACAACAATTTCAACAACAACCTCAACTTTGAAAAAACCAAAAAAGTTGAAAAAAAACCATTGATAACACGAATAAATTCAGCAACAAACTCAACATTGAAAATAACCAACAAATTCAACAACAACCTCAACAATGAAAATCATCAAAAAATTCAACAACAACATCAACATTGAAAAACACCAAAAAAATGCAACAACAACCTCAACATTGAAAAACAACAACAAATTCAACAACAACCTCAACATTGAAAAACACCAACAAATTCAACAAAAACCTCAACATTGAATAACACCTACAAATTCAACTGCAACCTCACCTTTGAGAAACACAAAAAAGTTTTAAAAAACCTTGATAACTCCAATAAATTCAACAACGACCTCAACAATGAAAAACACCAAAAAATTCAGCAACAAACCCTACATTGAAAATCACCAACAAATTCAACAACAAGCTCAACTTTGAAAAAAACAAAAAGTGCAAAAAAAACCATTGATAACACCAATAAATTCAACAACAACCTCAACATTGAAAAACACCAACAAATTCAAATGCAACCTCACCATTGAATAACACAAAAAAGTTTTTAAAATACATTGATAACACCAATAAATTCAAACACAACCTTAATATTGAAAATCACCAACAAATTCATCAACAACCTCAACAATGAAAAACATCAAAAAATTCAACAACAACGACCTCAACAATGAAAAACACTAAAAAATTCAACAACCACCTCAACATTGAAAAACTCCAACAATTTCAACAACAACTTCCACGATGAAAAACACCAAAAAATTCAACAACAAATTCAACATTGAAAATCACCAAAAAAATTTCAACTGCAACCTCAACTTTGAAAAACACTAAAAAGTTTTTAAAAAAACCTTGATAACACTAATTAATTCAACAAAAACCTCAATATTGAAAATCACCATGAAATTCATCAACAACCTCAACAATGAAAAACATCAAAAAATTCAGCAAAAACAACGTCAACAATGAAAAAGACCAAAAAATTCAACAACAACGACATCAACAATGAAAAACACCAAAAAATGCAACAACAACATCAACATTGAAAAACACCAACAATTTCAGCAACAACCTCAACAATGAAAAACAGCAAAAAATTCAACAACAACCTCAACATTGAAATACAGCATCAAATTCAACTGCAACCTCAACTTTGAAAAACTCAAAAAAGTTTAAAAAACAAACCTTGATAACACCAATAAATTCAACAACAAGCTCAATATTGAAAATCACCAACGAATTCATCAACAACTAAAACAATGAAAAACATCAAAAAAATTCAACAAAAACGTCTTCAACAATGAAAAACACCAAAAAATTCAACAACAACCTCAACAATGAACATCATCAAAAAATTCAACAACAACATCAACATTGAAAAACATCAAAAAAATGCAACAACAACCTCTACAATGAAAAACAACAACAAATTCAACAGCAACCTCAACATTCATAAACACCAACAAATTCAACAAAAACCTCAACAATGAACAACACCAAAAAATTCAACAACAACCTCAACTTTGAAAAACACCAACAAATTCAACAACCTCAACATTGAAAAACACCAACAAATTCAACTGCAACCAAAGCTTTGAAAAACGCAAAAAAGTTTTAAAATAACCGTGATAACACCAATAAATTCAACAACAACCTCAATGATGAAAATCGACTACAAATTCATCAACAACCTTAAAAATGAAAAACATCAAAAAATTAACAACAACAACCTCAACAATGAAAAACACCAAAAAATTGAACGACAACATCAACATTAAAAAACTCCAAGAATTTCAACAACAACGTTCACAATGAAAAACAACAAAAATTTCAACAACAACCTCAACTTTGAAAAACCCAAAGAAGTTCAAAAAAATCCATTGATAACACGAATAAATTCAACAACAAACTCAACATTGAAAATAACCAACAAATTCAAAAACAACCTCAACAATGAAAAACATCAAAAAATTCAACAACAACCTCAACATTCAAAATCAACAACAAATTCAACAAAAACCTCAACAATAAAAAAGACCAAAAAATTCATCAACAACCTCATCTTTGATAAACTGCAAAAAATTCAACATCCTCAACAGTGAAAACAACAACAAATTCAAAAGCAACCTGAACTTTGAAAAATACAAAAAAGTTCAAAGAAAACCATTGATAACAACAATAAATTCAACAACAACCTCAATATTGAAAATCACCAACAAATTCATCAACAACCAAAACAATGAAAAACATCCAAAAATTCAGCAAAAACGACCTACACAATGAAAAACACTAAAAAATTCAACAACAACCTCAACATTGAAAAACACCAACAAATTCAACAAAAACCTCAACAATGAAAAACAACAAAAAATTCATCAACTTTGAAAAACACCATGAAACTCAATAACCTCAACATTGAAAAAAACCAACAAATTCAACAGCAACCGCAGCTTTGAAAACTACAAAAAAGTTCAAAAAAAACCATTGATAACACCAATAAATTCAACAACAACCTCAACAATGAAGAACATCATAAAATTCAACAACAACAACCTCCACAATGAAAAACACCAAAAAATTCAACAACAAATTCAACATTGAAAATCACCAACAAATGCAACAACAAGCTCAACATTCAAAAACACCAACAAATTCAACAACAACCTCAACAATGAAAAACACCAAAAAATTCAACAACAACCTCAACTTTGAAAAACGCCAACAAATTCAACAACCTCAACATTGAAAAACACCAACAAATTCCACTGCAACCTAACCTTTGAAAAGCACAAAAAGTTTTAAAAAACATTGATCACACCAATAAATTCAACAAAAACCTTAATATTGAAAATCACCAACAAATTCATCAACAACCTCAACAATGAAAAACATCAAAAAATTCAACAACAACGACCTCAACAATGAAAAACAATGGAAAATTCAACAACAACATCAACATTGAAAAACTCCAACAATTTCAACAACAACCTCCATGATGAAAAACACCAAAAAATTCAACGACAAATTCAACATTGAAGATCATGAAAAAATTCAACAGCAACTTCAACAATGAAAAACAGAATAAAATTCAACAACAACCTCACCATTGAATAACACAAAAAAGTTTTAAAAAAACATTGATAACACCAATAAATTCAAACACAACCTTAATATTGAAAATCACCAACAAATTCATCAACAACCTCAACAATGAAAAACATCAAAAATGTCAACAACAACGACCTCAACAATGAAAAACATCAAAAAATTCAACAACCACCTCAACATTGAAAAACTCCAACAATTTCAACAACAACTTCCACGATGAAAAACACCAAAAAATTCAACAACAAATTCAACATTGAAAATCACCAAAAAAATTCAACTGCAACCACAACTTTGAAATACACAAAAAAAATTTTTAAAAAGCCTTGATAACACCAACAAATTCAACAACAACCTCATTATTGAAAATCACCAACAAATTCTTCAAAAACCAAAACAATGAACAACTTCAAAGAATTCAACAAAAATGACCTCAACAATGAAAAACATCAAAAAATTCAACAACAACAACCTGAACAATAAATAACACCAAAAAATTCACCAACAACCTCAACAATGAAAAACACCAAAAAAATCAACAACAACCTCAACATTGAAAAACTCCAACAATTTCAACAGCAACCGAAATAATAAAAAAACACCAAAATATTCAACAACATCCTCAACTTTGAAAAACACCAACAAATTGAATAACCTCAACATTGAAAATCAACAACAAATTCAACAACAACCTCAACGTTCAAAAACAGCAACAAATTCAACAACAACCTCAAAAATTAAAAACACCAACAAATTCAACAAAAACCTCAATAATGAAAAACACCTGAATATTCAACAACAATCTCAAATTTGAAAAATAACATCAAATTCAACAACCTCAACATTGAAAAACACCAAAAAATTCAAATGCAACCTCAACTTTGTAAAATACAAAAAAAGTCAAAAAAAATGATTGATAACACCAATAAATTCAACAACAACCTCAATATTGAAAATCACCAACAAATTCAACAACAACCTCAACATTCAAAAACACCAATAAATTCAACGAAAACCTCAACAATGAAAAACACCAAAAAAATCAACAACAACCTCAACATTGAAAAATTCCAACAATTTCAACAGCAACCGAAACAATAAAAAACACCAAAAAATTCTACAACAAACTCAACATTGAAAATCACCAACAAATTCAACAACAACCTCAGCAATGAAAAACATCAAAAAATTCAACAACAACAACCTCAACAATGAAAAAAACCAAAAAATTCAACGGCATCCTCAACTTTGAAAAATACAAAAAAGTTCAAAAAAAAAGCCTTGAGAACACCAATAAATTCAACAACAACCACGATATTTAAAATCACCACCAAATTCAACATCAACCTCAACTTTGAAAAAAACCAACAGATTCAACAACCTCAACATTCAAAAACATCAACAAACTCAACAAAAATCTCAACATTCAAAAACACCATCAAAATCAACAACAACCTCAACAATGAATAATACCAACAAATTCAAAAACAACCTCAACTTTTAAAAATACAAAAATGTTCATCAAAATAAGAATTGATAACACCAACAAATTCAACAACAACCTCAAGAGTGAATATCACCAACAAATTCAGCAACAACCTCAACTTTGAAAAACACCAACAAATTCAACAATCTCAACATTGAAAAAGAGCAGCAAATTCAACAACAACCACAACATTGAAAAACATCAAAAATTCAAACACAACCTCAAATTCAAACACACCAAAAAATTCAACAAAAACCTCAACAATGAAAAACACCAAAAAATCCAACAACAACCTCGACTTTGAAAAATACCAGCATATTCAACAACCTCAACATTGAAAAACACCAACAAACTTAACTGCAACCTCAAATTTGAAAAATACAAAAAAGTTCAAAAATAACCATTGATAACACAAATAAATTCAACAACAACCTCGATATTGAAAATCACCAACAAATTCAAGAAAAACCTCAACAATGAATAACATCAAAAAATTCAACAACAATCTCAACTTTGAAAAACAACAGCAAATTCAACATCCTCAACACTGAAAAACACCAAGAAATTCAATTGCAACCTCAACTTTGTAAAATACAGAAAAGTTCAAAACAAACCATTGATAACACCAATGAATTAAACAACAACCTCAATATTGAAAATCACCAACAAATTCAACAACAACCTCAACATTGCAAAACCCCAAGAAATTCAACAACAAACTCAACAATGAAAATCACCAACAAATTCAACAAGAACCTCCGCAATGAAAAACATCAAATAATTCAACAACAACAACAACCTCATCAATGAAAAAAACCAAAAAATTCAACGGCAACCTCAACTTTGAAAAATACAAAAAAGTTCAAAAAATACCATTGTTAACACCAATAAATTCTACAACAACCTCAATATTGAAAATCACTAACAAATTCAACAACAGCTTCAACAATGAAAAACACCAACAAATTCAACAACAACCTCAACTTTGAAAAACACCAACGAATTCTACAACCTCAACATTGAAAAATAGCAGCAAATTCAACATCAATGACAACATGGAAAAACACCAAAGAATCCAACCACAACCACAACATTCAAAAACACCAACAAATTTAACAAAAACCTCAACAATGAAAAACACCAAATAATTAAACAACAACCTCAACTTTAAAAAACAACAACAAATTCAACAACCTCAACATTGAAAAACAGCAACAAATTCAACTGCAACCTCAACTTTGAAAAACACAAAAAGTTTAAAAAACAAACCTTGATAACACCAATAAATTCAACAACAAGCTCAGTATTGAAAATCACCAACGAATTCATCAACAACTAAAACAATGAAAAACATCAATAAATTCAACAAAAACGACTTCAACAATGAAAAGCACCAAAAAATTCAACAACAACCTCAACATTGAAAAACTTCAAGAATTTCAACAACAACCTTCACAATGAAAAACAACAAAAATTTCAACAACAACCTCAACTTTGAAAAAACCAAAAAAGTTCAAATAAAACCATTGATAACACGAATAAATTCAACCTGCAACCTTCAACCTTCAACAACGACATCAACAATGAAAAACAACAAAATTTTCAACAACAACTTCAACATTGAAAAACTCCAACAAATTCAACAACTGCCTCCACGATGAAAAACACCAAAACATTCAACAACATCCTCAACTTGAAAAAACACCAAAAAAATTCAACAACCTCAACATTGAAAAACACCAACAAATTCAACTGGAACCTCAACTTTGAAAAATAAAAAAAGGTCATAAAAAAACCCATTGATCACACCAATAACTGCAACAACAACCTCAATATTAAAAATCAACAAATAAATTCAACAACAACCTCAACAATGAAATAGTCCAACAAATTCAACGACAACCAGAACAATGAAAAACATCAATAAAATCAACAACAACCTCAACAATCAAAAACACCAACAAATTCAACAAAAACCTCAACAATGAAAAACACCAAAACATTCAACAACAAACTCAACATTGAAAAACACCATCAAATTCAACTGCAGCCTCAACTTTGAAAAACACAATAAAGCTTAAAAAAATCTTGATAACACCAATAAATTCAACAACAACCACAATATTGAAAATCACCACCAAATTCAACAACAACCTCAACATTGAAAAACTCCAACAATTTCAACAACAACCTCAACAATGAAAAACATTTAAAGATTCAACAACAACAGCCTCCACGAAGAAAAACACCAAAAAATTCAACAACAAACTCAACTTTGAAAAACACCAACAAATTCAACAACCTCAATATTGAAAAACGGCAGTAAATTCAACAACAACCTCAACAATAAATAACATCAAACAATTCAACAACAACCTCAACTTTGAAAAATACAAAAAAGTTCAAAAAAACCATTGATAACACCAACAAATTCAACAATAACCCCAATATTGAAAATCACCAACAAATTCAACAACATCTACAACAATGAAAAACATCAAAAGATTCAACAACAACAACCTCAACAATGAAAAACAACAAGAAATTCAACCAGAAACTCAACATTTAAAATCACCAACAAATTCAACAAAAACCTCAACAAAGAAAGACATCAAAAAATTCAACAACAACCTCAACATTCCAAAACACCAACAAATTCAACCAAAACCTCAACAATGAAAAACACCAACAAATTCAACAACCTCAATATTGAAAATCACCAAAAAATTCATCAACAACCAAAACAATGTAAAACATCAAAAAAATTCAACGAAATCGACCTCAACAATGAATAACACACAAAATTCAACAGCAAGCTCAACATTGAAATACTCCAACAATTTCGGCATCAACCTTCACAATTAAAAACACCAAAAAATTCAACAACAAACTCAGCATTGAAAATCACCAACAAATTCAACAACAACCTCAACAATGAAAAACACCAAAAAATTCAACAACAACCTCAACTTTGAAAAACACCCAACAAATTCAACAACCTCAACATTGAAAAACTCCATCAAATTCAACTGCAACCTCAACTTTGATAAACACAATAAAGTTTAAAAAAAATCTTGATAACACCAAAAAATTCAACAACAACCTCAATATTGAAAATCACCACCAAATTCAACAACAACCTCAACATTGAAAAACACCAACAAATTCAACAACAACCTCAACTATTAAAAATACAAAAAAGTTCAACAAATTAAAAATTGATAACACCAATAAATTCAACAACAACCTCAATATTGAAAGTCACCAAAAAATTTATCAACAACCAAAACAATGAAAAACATCAAAAAATCAACGAAAACGACCTCAACAATGAATAACACAAAAAATTCAACAACAAGCTGAACATAGAAAAACTCCAACAATTTCGGCAACAACCTCAACAATGAAAAACTTCAAAAAATTCAACAACAAACTCAACATTGAAAATCACCAACAAATTCAACAACAACCTCAACAATGAAAAACAGCAAAAAATGCAAGAACAACCTCAACATTCAAAAACACCAACAAATTCAACAAAAACCTCAACAATGAAAAACACCAAAAAATTCAACAACAACCTCAACTTTGAAATACACCAACAAACTCAACAACCTCAACATTGAAAAACACCAACAAATTCAACTGCAACCTCAACTTTGAAAAACACAAAAAAGTTTAAAAATAACCTTGATAACACCAGTAAATTCAACAACAACCTCAATATTGAAAATCATCAACCAATTGATGAACAACCTCAACAATGAAAAACATCAAAAAATTCAACAACAACCTCAACATTCAGAAACAACAACAAATTCAACAAAACTCACAACAATGAATAACACCAAAAATTTCAACAACACGCTCAACTTTGATATACATAAACAAATTCAAAAACCTCGACATTGAAAAACACCAACAAATTCAACTGCAACCTCAAAATCGAAAATCACCAACAAATTCAAAAACATCCCCAAAATTGAAAAAAAACAACAAAATCAACAACAACCTCAATATTCAAAATCAGCAACAAATTCAACAACAAACTCAACATTCAAAATCATCAACAAATTCAACAACAACCTCAACAATAAAAAACATCAAAAAATTCAACAACAACATCAACTTTGAAAAACACCAACAAATTCCACAACCTCAACATTGAAAAACACCAACAAATTGAACTGCAACCTCAACTTTGAAGAATACAAAATAGTTTAAAAAAAATCATTCATACCACCAATAAGTTAAACAACAACCACAATATTGAAAATCACCAAAAAATTCAGAAACAATCTCAACAATGAATAACATCAAAAAATTCAACCAGAACAACCTCAACAATGATAAACACAAAAAAATTCAACAACAACCTCAACATTGAAAAACTCCAACAATTTAAACAACAACCTTCACAATGAAAAACACCAAAAAATTCAACAACAAACTGAACATTGAATATCTACAACACATTCAAAAACAACCACAACAATGAAAATCATCAAAAAATTCAACAACAACCTCTACATTCAAGAACAACAACAAATTCAACAAAAACATCAACAATGAAAAACACAAAAATATTCATCAACAACCTCAACTTTGAAAAACACCAAAAAATTCAACAACTACAACATTGCAAAATACCAACAAATTCTACAGTAACCTCAACTTTCAAAAATACAAAAAAGTTCAATAAAAAACCATTGATAAAACCAATAAATTCAACAACAACCTCAACATTGAAAAACACCATCAAATTCAACTGCAACCTCAACTTTGATAAACACAATAAAGTTTAAAAAAAATCTTGATAACACCAATAAATTCAACAACAACCTCAATATTGAAAATCACCACCAAATTCAACAACAACCTCAACATTGAAAAACACCAACAAATTCAACAACAACCTCAACTTTTAAAAATACAAAAAAGTTCAACAAATTTAAAATTGATAACACCAATAAATTCAACAACAACCTCAATATTGAAAATCACCAAAAAATTCATCAACAAACAAAACAATGAAAAACATCAAAAAATTCAACGAAAACGACCTCAACAATGAATAACACAAAAAATTCAACAACAAGCTCAACCTTGAAAAACTCCAACAATTACGACAGCAACCTCAACAATGAAAAACATCAAAAAATTCAACAACAAACTCAACATTGAAAATCACCAACAAATTCAACAACAACCTAAACAATGAAAAACAGCAAAAAATGCAAGAACAACCTCACCATTCAAAAACAACAACAAATTCAACAACAACCTTCACAATGAAAAACAACAAAAATTTCAACAACAACCTCAACTTTGAAAAAACCAAAAAAGTTCAAATAAAACCATTGATAACACGAATAAATTCAACCTGCAACCTTCAACCTTCAACAACGACATCAACAATGAAAAACAACAAAATTTTCAACAACAACTTCAACATTGAAAAACTCCAACAAATTCAACAACTGCCTCCACGATGAAAAACACCAAAACATTCAACAACATCCTCAACTTGAAAAAACACCAAAAAAATTCAACAACCTCAACATTGAAAAACACCAACAAATTCAACTGGAACCTCAACTTTGAAAAATAAAAAAAGGTCATAAAAAAACCCATTGATCACACCAATAACTGCAACAACAACCTCAATATTAAAAATCAACAAATAAATTCAACAACAACCTCAACAATGAAATAGTCCAACAAATTCAACGACAACCAGAACAATGAAAAACATCAATAAAATCAACAACAACCTCAACAATCAAAAACACCAACAAATTCAACAAAAACCTCAACAATGAAAAACACCAAAACATTCAACAACAAACTCAACATTGAAAAACACCATCAAATTCAACTGCAGCCTCAACTTTGAAAAACACAATAAAGCTTAAAAAAATCTTGATAACACCAATAAATTCAACAACAACCACAATATTGAAAATCACCACCAAATTCAACAACAACCTCAACATTGAAAAACTCCAACAATTTCAACAACAACCTCAACAATGAAAAACATTTAAAGATTCAACAACAACAGCCTCCACGAAGAAAAACACCAAAAAATTCAACAACAAACTCAACTTTGAAAAACACCAACAAATTCAACAACCTCAATATTGAAAAACGGCAGTAAATTCAACAACAACCTCAACAATAAATAACATCAAACAATTCAACAACAACCTCAACTTTGAAAAATACAAAAAAGTTCAAAAAAACCATTGATAACACCAACAAATTCAACAATAACCCCAATATTGAAAATCACCAACAAATTCAACAACATCTACAACAATGAAAAACATCAAAAGATTCAACAACAACAACCTCAACAATGAAAAACAACAAGAAATTCAACCAGAAACTCAACATTTAAAATCACCAACAAATTCAACAAAAACCTCAACAAAGAAAGACATCAAAAAATTCAACAACAACCTCAACATTCCAAAACACCAACAAATTCAACCAAAACCTCAACAATGAAAAACACCAACAAATTCAACAACCTCAATATTGAAAATCACCAAAAAATTCATCAACAACCAAAACAATGTAAAACATCAAAAAAATTCAACGAAATCGACCTCAACAATGAATAACACACAAAATTCAACAGCAAGCTCAACATTGAAATACTCCAACAATTTCGGCATCAACCTTCACAATTAAAAACACCAAAAAATTCAACAACAAACTCAGCATTGAAAATCACCAACAAATTCAACAACAACCTCAACAATGAAAAACACCAAAAAATTCAACAACAACCTCAACTTTGAAAAACACCCAACAAATTCAACAACCTCAACATTGAAAAACTCCATCAAATTCAACTGCAACCTCAACTTTGATAAACACAATAAAGTTTAAAAAAAATCTTGATAACACCAAAAAATTCAACAACAACCTCAATATTGAAAATCACCACCAAATTCAACAACAACCTCAACATTGAAAAACACCAACAAATTCAACAACAACCTCAACTATTAAAAATACAAAAAAGTTCAACAAATTAAAAATTGATAACACCAATAAATTCAACAACAACCTCAATATTGAAAGTCACCAAAAAATTTATCAACAACCAAAACAATGAAAAACATCAAAAAATCAACGAAAACGACCTCAACAATGAATAACACAAAAAATTCAACAACAAGCTGAACATAGAAAAACTCCAACAATTTCGGCAACAACCTCAACAATGAAAAACTTCAAAAAATTCAACAACAAACTCAACATTGAAAATCACCAACAAATTCAACAACAACCTCAACAATGAAAAACAGCAAAAAATGCAAGAACAACCTCAACATTCAAAAACACCAACAAATTCAACAAAAACCTCAACAATGAAAAACACCAAAAAATTCAACAACAACCTCAACTTTGAAATACACCAACAAACTCAACAACCTCAACATTGAAAAACACCAACAAATTCAACTGCAACCTCAACTTTGAAAAACACAAAAAAGTTTAAAAATAACCTTGATAACACCAGTAAATTCAACAACAACCTCAATATTGAAAATCATCAACCAATTGATGAACAACCTCAACAATGAAAAACATCAAAAAATTCAACAACAACCTCAACATTCAGAAACAACAACAAATTCAACAAAACTCACAACAATGAATAACACCAAAAATTTCAACAACACGCTCAACTTTGATATACATAAACAAATTCAAAAACCTCGACATTGAAAAACACCAACAAATTCAACTGCAACCTCAAAATCGAAAATCACCAACAAATTCAAAAACATCCCCAAAATTGAAAAAAAACAACAAAATCAACAACAACCTCAATATTCAAAATCAGCAACAAATTCAACAACAAACTCAACATTCAAAATCATCAACAAATTCAACAACAACCTCAACAATAAAAAACATCAAAAAATTCAACAACAACATCAACTTTGAAAAACACCAACAAATTCCACAACCTCAACATTGAAAAACACCAACAAATTGAACTGCAACCTCAACTTTGAAGAATACAAAATAGTTTAAAAAAAATCATTCATACCACCAATAAGTTAAACAACAACCACAATATTGAAAATCACCAAAAAATTCAGAAACAATCTCAACAATGAATAACATCAAAAAATTCAACCAGAACAACCTCAACAATGATAAACACAAAAAAATTCAACAACAACCTCAACATTGAAAAACTCCAACAATTTAAACAACAACCTTCACAATGAAAAACACCAAAAAATTCAACAACAAACTGAACATTGAATATCTACAACACATTCAAAAACAACCACAACAATGAAAATCATCAAAAAATTCAACAACAACCTCTACATTCAAGAACAACAACAAATTCAACAAAAACATCAACAATGAAAAACACAAAAATATTCATCAACAACCTCAACTTTGAAAAACACCAAAAAATTCAACAACTACAACATTGCAAAATACCAACAAATTCTACAGTAACCTCAACTTTCAAAAATACAAAAAAGTTCAATAAAAAACCATTGATAAAACCAATAAATTCAACAACAACCTCAACATTGAAAAACACCATCAAATTCAACTGCAACCTCAACTTTGATAAACACAATAAAGTTTAAAAAAAATCTTGATAACACCAATAAATTCAACAACAACCTCAATATTGAAAATCACCACCAAATTCAACAACAACCTCAACATTGAAAAACACCAACAAATTCAACAACAACCTCAACTTTTAAAAATACAAAAAAGTTCAACAAATTTAAAATTGATAACACCAATAAATTCAACAACAACCTCAATATTGAAAATCACCAAAAAATTCATCAACAAACAAAACAATGAAAAACATCAAAAAATTCAACGAAAACGACCTCAACAATGAATAACACAAAAAATTCAACAACAAGCTCAACCTTGAAAAACTCCAACAATTACGACAGCAACCTCAACAATGAAAAACATCAAAAAATTCAACAACAAACTCAACATTGAAAATCACCAACAAATTCAACAACAACCTAAACAATGAAAAACAGCAAAAAATGCAAGAACAACCTCACCATTCAAAAACAACAACAAATTCAACAACAACCTTCACAATGAAAAACAACAAAAATTTCAACAACAACCTCAACTTTGAAAAAACCAAAAAAGTTCAAATAAAACCATTGATAACACGAATAAATTCAACCTGCAACCTTCAACCTTCAACAACGACATCAACAATGAAAAACAACAAAATTTTCAACAACAACTTCAACATTGAAAAACTCCAACAAATTCAACAACTGCCTCCACGATGAAAAACACCAAAACATTCAACAACATCCTCAACTTGAAAAAACACCAAAAAAATTCAACAACCTCAACATTGAAAAACACCAACAAATTCAACTGGAACCTCAACTTTGAAAAATAAAAAAAGGTCATAAAAAAACCCATTGATCACACCAATAACTGCAACAACAACCTCAATATTAAAAATCAACAAATAAATTCAACAACAACCTCAACAATGAAATAGTCCAACAAATTCAACGACAACCAGAACAATGAAAAACATCAATAAAATCAACAACAACCTCAACAATCAAAAACACCAACAAATTCAACAAAAACCTCAACAATGAAAAACACCAAAACATTCAACAACAAACTCAACATTGAAAAACACCATCAAATTCAACTGCAGCCTCAACTTTGAAAAACACAATAAAGCTTAAAAAAATCTTGATAACACCAATAAATTCAACAACAACCACAATATTGAAAATCACCACCAAATTCAACAACAACCTCAACATTGAAAAACTCCAACAATTTCAACAACAACCTCAACAATGAAAAACATTTAAAGATTCAACAACAACAGCCTCCACGAAGAAAAACACCAAAAAATTCAACAACAAACTCAACTTTGAAAAACACCAACAAATTCAACAACCTCAATATTGAAAAACGGCAGTAAATTCAACAACAACCTCAACAATAAATAACATCAAACAATTCAACAACAACCTCAACTTTGAAAAATACAAAAAAGTTCAAAAAAACCATTGATAACACCAACAAATTCAACAATAACCCCAATATTGAAAATCACCAACAAATTCAACAACATCTACAACAATGAAAAACATCAAAAGATTCAACAACAACAACCTCAACAATGAAAAACAACAAGAAATTCAACCAGAAACTCAACATTTAAAATCACCAACAAATTCAACAAAAACCTCAACAAAGAAAGACATCAAAAAATTCAACAACAACCTCAACATTCCAAAACACCAACAAATTCAACCAAAACCTCAACAATGAAAAACACCAACAAATTCAACAACCTCAATATTGAAAATCACCAAAAAATTCATCAACAACCAAAACAATGTAAAACATCAAAAAAATTCAACGAAATCGACCTCAACAATGAATAACACACAAAATTCAACAGCAAGCTCAACATTGAAATACTCCAACAATTTCGGCATCAACCTTCACAATTAAAAACACCAAAAAATTCAACAACAAACTCAGCATTGAAAATCACCAACAAATTCAACAACAACCTCAACAATGAAAAACACCAAAAAATTCAACAACAACCTCAACTTTGAAAAACACCCAACAAATTCAACAACCTCAACATTGAAAAACTCCATCAAATTCAACTGCAACCTCAACTTTGATAAACACAATAAAGTTTAAAAAAAATCTTGATAACACCAAAAAATTCAACAACAACCTCAATATTGAAAATCACCACCAAATTCAACAACAACCTCAACATTGAAAAACACCAACAAATTCAACAACAACCTCAACTATTAAAAATACAAAAAAGTTCAACAAATTAAAAATTGATAACACCAATAAATTCAACAACAACCTCAATATTGAAAGTCACCAAAAAATTTATCAACAACCAAAACAATGAAAAACATCAAAAAATCAACGAAAACGACCTCAACAATGAATAACACAAAAAATTCAACAACAAGCTGAACATAGAAAAACTCCAACAATTTCGGCAACAACCTCAACAATGAAAAACTTCAAAAAATTCAACAACAAACTCAACATTGAAAATCACCAACAAATTCAACAACAACCTCAACAATGAAAAACAGCAAAAAATGCAAGAACAACCTCAACATTCAAAAACACCAACAAATTCAACAAAAACCTCAACAATGAAAAACACCAAAAAATTCAACAACAACCTCAACTTTGAAATACACCAACAAACTCAACAACCTCAACATTGAAAAACACCAACAAATTCAACTGCAACCTCAACTTTGAAAAACACAAAAAAGTTTAAAAATAACCTTGATAACACCAGTAAATTCAACAACAACCTCAATATTGAAAATCATCAACCAATTGATGAACAACCTCAACAATGAAAAACATCAAAAAATTCAACAACAACCTCAACATTCAGAAACAACAACAAATTCAACAAAACTCACAACAATGAATAACACCAAAAATTTCAACAACACGCTCAACTTTGATATACATAAACAAATTCAAAAACCTCGACATTGAAAAACACCAACAAATTCAACTGCAACCTCAAAATCGAAAATCACCAACAAATTCAAAAACATCCCCAAAATTGAAAAAAAACAACAAAATCAACAACAACCTCAATATTCAAAATCAGCAACAAATTCAACAACAAACTCAACATTCAAAATCATCAACAAATTCAACAACAACCTCAACAATAAAAAACATCAAAAAATTCAACAACAACATCAACTTTGAAAAACACCAACAAATTCCACAACCTCAACATTGAAAAACACCAACAAATTGAACTGCAACCTCAACTTTGAAGAATACAAAATAGTTTAAAAAAAATCATTCATACCACCAATAAGTTAAACAACAACCACAATATTGAAAATCACCAAAAAATTCAGAAACAATCTCAACAATGAATAACATCAAAAAATTCAACCAGAACAACCTCAACAATGATAAACACAAAAAAATTCAACAACAACCTCAACATTGAAAAACTCCAACAATTTAAACAACAACCTTCACAATGAAAAACACCAAAAAATTCAACAACAAACTGAACATTGAATATCTACAACACATTCAAAAACAACCACAACAATGAAAATCATCAAAAAATTCAACAACAACCTCTACATTCAAGAACAACAACAAATTCAACAAAAACATCAACAATGAAAAACACAAAAATATTCATCAACAACCTCAACTTTGAAAAACACCAAAAAATTCAACAACTACAACATTGCAAAATACCAACAAATTCTACAGTAACCTCAACTTTCAAAAATACAAAAAAGTTCAATAAAAAACCATTGATAAAACCAATAAATTCAACAACAACCTCAACATTGAAAAACACCATCAAATTCAACTGCAACCTCAACTTTGATAAACACAATAAAGTTTAAAAAAAATCTTGATAACACCAATAAATTCAACAACAACCTCAATATTGAAAATCACCACCAAATTCAACAACAACCTCAACATTGAAAAACACCAACAAATTCAACAACAACCTCAACTTTTAAAAATACAAAAAAGTTCAACAAATTTAAAATTGATAACACCAATAAATTCAACAACAACCTCAATATTGAAAATCACCAAAAAATTCATCAACAAACAAAACAATGAAAAACATCAAAAAATTCAACGAAAACGACCTCAACAATGAATAACACAAAAAATTCAACAACAAGCTCAACCTTGAAAAACTCCAACAATTACGACAGCAACCTCAACAATGAAAAACATCAAAAAATTCAACAACAAACTCAACATTGAAAATCACCAACAAATTCAACAACAACCTAAACAATGAAAAACAGCAAAAAATGCAAGAACAACCTCACCATTCAAAAACAACAACAAATTCAACAACAACCTTCACAATGAAAAACAACAAAAATTTCAACAACAACCTCAACTTTGAAAAAACCAAAAAAGTTCAAATAAAACCATTGATAACACGAATAAATTCAACCTGCAACCTTCAACCTTCAACAACGACATCAACAATGAAAAACAACAAAATTTTCAACAACAACTTCAACATTGAAAAACTCCAACAAATTCAACAACTGCCTCCACGATGAAAAACACCAAAACATTCAACAACATCCTCAACTTGAAAAAACACCAAAAAAATTCAACAACCTCAACATTGAAAAACACCAACAAATTCAACTGGAACCTCAACTTTGAAAAATAAAAAAAGGTCATAAAAAAACCCATTGATCACACCAATAACTGCAACAACAACCTCAATATTAAAAATCAACAAATAAATTCAACAACAACCTCAACAATGAAATAGTCCAACAAATTCAACGACAACCAGAACAATGAAAAACATCAATAAAATCAACAACAACCTCAACAATCAAAAACACCAACAAATTCAACAAAAACCTCAACAATGAAAAACACCAAAACATTCAACAACAAACTCAACATTGAAAAACACCATCAAATTCAACTGCAGCCTCAACTTTGAAAAACACAATAAAGCTTAAAAAAATCTTGATAACACCAATAAATTCAACAACAACCACAATATTGAAAATCACCACCAAATTCAACAACAACCTCAACATTGAAAAACTCCAACAATTTCAACAACAACCTCAACAATGAAAAACATTTAAAGATTCAACAACAACAGCCTCCACGAAGAAAAACACCAAAAAATTCAACAACAAACTCAACTTTGAAAAACACCAACAAATTCAACAACCTCAATATTGAAAAACGGCAGTAAATTCAACAACAACCTCAACAATAAATAACATCAAACAATTCAACAACAACCTCAACTTTGAAAAATACAAAAAAGTTCAAAAAAACCATTGATAACACCAACAAATTCAACAATAACCCCAATATTGAAAATCACCAACAAATTCAACAACATCTACAACAATGAAAAACATCAAAAGATTCAACAACAACAACCTCAACAATGAAAAACAACAAGAAATTCAACCAGAAACTCAACATTTAAAATCACCAACAAATTCAACAAAAACCTCAACAAAGAAAGACATCAAAAAATTCAACAACAACCTCAACATTCCAAAACACCAACAAATTCAACCAAAACCTCAACAATGAAAAACACCAACAAATTCAACAACCTCAATATTGAAAATCACCAAAAAATTCATCAACAACCAAAACAATGTAAAACATCAAAAAAATTCAACGAAATCGACCTCAACAATGAATAACACACAAAATTCAACAGCAAGCTCAACATTGAAATACTCCAACAATTTCGGCATCAACCTTCACAATTAAAAACACCAAAAAATTCAACAACAAACTCAGCATTGAAAATCACCAACAAATTCAACAACAACCTCAACAATGAAAAACACCAAAAAATTCAACAACAACCTCAACTTTGAAAAACACCCAACAAATTCAACAACCTCAACATTGAAAAACTCCATCAAATTCAACTGCAACCTCAACTTTGATAAACACAATAAAGTTTAAAAAAAATCTTGATAACACCAAAAAATTCAACAACAACCTCAATATTGAAAATCACCACCAAATTCAACAACAACCTCAACATTGAAAAACACCAACAAATTCAACAACAACCTCAACTATTAAAAATACAAAAAAGTTCAACAAATTAAAAATTGATAACACCAATAAATTCAACAACAACCTCAATATTGAAAGTCACCAAAAAATTTATCAACAACCAAAACAATGAAAAACATCAAAAAATCAACGAAAACGACCTCAACAATGAATAACACAAAAAATTCAACAACAAGCTGAACATAGAAAAACTCCAACAATTTCGGCAACAACCTCAACAATGAAAAACTTCAAAAAATTCAACAACAAACTCAACATTGAAAATCACCAACAAATTCAACAACAACCTCAACAATGAAAAACAGCAAAAAATGCAAGAACAACCTCAACATTCAAAAACACCAACAAATTCAACAAAAACCTCAACAATGAAAAACACCAAAAAATTCAACAACAACCTCAACTTTGAAATACACCAACAAACTCAACAACCTCAACATTGAAAAACACCAACAAATTCAACTGCAACCTCAACTTTGAAAAACACAAAAAAGTTTAAAAATAACCTTGATAACACCAGTAAATTCAACAACAACCTCAATATTGAAAATCATCAACCAATTGATGAACAACCTCAACAATGAAAAACATCAAAAAATTCAACAACAACCTCAACATTCAGAAACAACAACAAATTCAACAAAACTCACAACAATGAATAACACCAAAAATTTCAACAACACGCTCAACTTTGATATACATAAACAAATTCAAAAACCTCGACATTGAAAAACACCAACAAATTCAACTGCAACCTCAAAATCGAAAATCACCAACAAATTCAAAAACATCCCCAAAATTGAAAAAAAACAACAAAATCAACAACAACCTCAATATTCAAAATCAGCAACAAATTCAACAACAAACTCAACATTCAAAATCATCAACAAATTCAACAACAACCTCAACAATAAAAAACATCAAAAAATTCAACAACAACATCAACTTTGAAAAACACCAACAAATTCCACAACCTCAACATTGAAAAACACCAACAAATTGAACTGCAACCTCAACTTTGAAGAATACAAAATAGTTTAAAAAAAATCATTCATACCACCAATAAGTTAAACAACAACCACAATATTGAAAATCACCAAAAAATTCAGAAACAATCTCAACAATGAATAACATCAAAAAATTCAACCAGAACAACCTCAACAATGATAAACACAAAAAAATTCAACAACAACCTCAACATTGAAAAACTCCAACAATTTAAACAACAACCTTCACAATGAAAAACACCAAAAAATTCAACAACAAACTGAACATTGAATATCTACAACACATTCAAAAACAACCACAACAATGAAAATCATCAAAAAATTCAACAACAACCTCTACATTCAAGAACAACAACAAATTCAACAAAAACATCAACAATGAAAAACACAAAAATATTCATCAACAACCTCAACTTTGAAAAACACCAAAAAATTCAACAACTACAACATTGCAAAATACCAACAAATTCTACAGTAACCTCAACTTTCAAAAATACAAAAAAGTTCAATAAAAAACCATTGATAAAACCAATAAATTCAACAACAACCTCAACATTGAAAAACACCATCAAATTCAACTGCAACCTCAACTTTGATAAACACAATAAAGTTTAAAAAAAATCTTGATAACACCAATAAATTCAACAACAACCTCAATATTGAAAATCACCACCAAATTCAACAACAACCTCAACATTGAAAAACACCAACAAATTCAACAACAACCTCAACTTTTAAAAATACAAAAAAGTTCAACAAATTTAAAATTGATAACACCAATAAATTCAACAACAACCTCAATATTGAAAATCACCAAAAAATTCATCAACAAACAAAACAATGAAAAACATCAAAAAATTCAACGAAAACGACCTCAACAATGAATAACACAAAAAATTCAACAACAAGCTCAACCTTGAAAAACTCCAACAATTACGACAGCAACCTCAACAATGAAAAACATCAAAAAATTCAACAACAAACTCAACATTGAAAATCACCAACAAATTCAACAACAACCTAAACAATGAAAAACAGCAAAAAATGCAAGAACAACCTCACCATTCAAAAACAACAACAAATTCAACAAAAACCTCAACAATGAAAAACACCAAAAAATTCAACAACAACCTCAACTTTGAAAAACACCAACAAACTCAACAACCACAACATTGAAAAACACCAACAAATTCAACTGCAACCTCAACTTTGAAAAACACAAAAAAGTTTAAATATAACCTTGATAACACCAGTAAATTCAACAACAACCTCAATATTGAAAATCATCAAACAATTGATCAACAACCTCAACAATGAAAAACATCAAAAAATTCAACAACAACCTCAACATTCAGAAACAACAACAAATTCAACAAAAATCACAACAATGAATATCACCAAAAAATTCAACAACACCCACAACTTTGATAAACATAAACAAATTCGAAAACCTCGACATTGAAAAACACCAACAAATTCAAATGCAACCACAAAATCGAAAATCACCAACGAATTCAAAAACATCCCCAAAATTGAAAAAAACCAACAAAATCAACAACAACCTCAATATTCAAAATCAGCAACAAATTCAACAACAACCTCAACATTCAAAATCATCAGCAAATTCAACAACAACCTCAACAATGAAAAACATCAAAAAATTCAACAACAACATCAACTTTGAAAAACACCAACAAATTCCACAACCTCAACATTGAAAAACACCAACAATTTGAACTGCAACCTCAACTTTGAAGAATACAAAAAAGTTTAAAAAAAAACATTCATACCACCAATAAATTAAACAACAACCATAATATTAAAAATCACCAAAAAATTCAGCAACAATCTCAACAATGAATAACATCAAAAAATTCAACAACAACAACCTCAACAATGATAAACACAAAAAAAATTCAATAACAACCTCAACATTGAAAAACTCCAACAATTTAAACAACAACCTTCACAATGAAAAACACCAAAAAATTCAACAACAAACTCAACATTGAATATCTACAACACATTCAAAAACAACCTCAACAATGAAAATCATCAAAACATTCAACAACAACCTCAACATTCAAGAACAACAACAAATTCATCAAAAACCTCAACAATGAAAAACACAAAAATATTCATCAACAACCTCAACATTAAAAAACGCCAAAAAAATTCAACAACCACAACATTGAAAAATACCAACAAATTCTACAGTAACCGCAACTTTGAAAAATACAAAAAAATTCAAAAAAAAACCATTGATAACACCAATAAATTCAACAACAACCTCAACATTGAAAAACTCTAACAATTTCAACAACAACCTCAACAATGAAAAATACCTATATATTCAACAACAAACTCAACATTGAAAAACACCAACAAATTCAACAATGAAAAACATCAAAAAATTCAACAACAACCTCAACATTCAGGAACAACAACAAGTACAACAAAAAACTCAACAATGAAAAACAACAAAAAATTCATCAACAGCCTCAACTTTGAAAAACACCAAAAAATTCTACCACCACAACATTGAAAAACACCAACAAATTCAGCTGCAACTTCAACTTTGGAAAAAACATAAAAGTTCAAAATAAACCTTTGATAACCCCAATAAATTCAACAACAGCCTCAATATTGAAAATCACCAACAAATTCAACAACAACTTCAACAATGAAAAACACCAACAAATTCAACCGCAACCTCAACATTGAAAATCACCAACAAATTCAACAACAACCTCAACAATGAATAACATCAAAAAATTCAACAACAACCTCAACAGTCAAAAACACCAACAAATTTATGAAAAACCTCAACAATGAAAAACACCAAAAAAGTATACAACCACCTCAACTTTGAAAAACACCAACGAATTGAACAACCTCAACATTGAAAAACACCAACAACTTCAGCTGTAAACTCACCTTTGAAAAACACAAAAAAGATTTTAAAATACCTTGATAACACCAATAAATTCAACAACAACCTCAATATTGAAAATCACCAACAAATTCATCAAAAACCTTAAAAATCAAAAACATCAAAAAATTCATCAACAACGACATCAACAATGAAAAACAACAACATTTTCAACAACAACTTCAACATTGAAAAACTCCAACAAATTCAACAACAGCCTCCACGATGAAAAACACCAAAACATTCAACAACATCCTCAACTTGGAAAGACACCAAAAAAATTCAACAACCTCACCATTGAAAAACACGAACAAATTCAACTGGAACCTCAACTTTGAAAAAAACAAAAAAGTTCATAAAAAAACCCTTTGATAACACCATTAAATGCAACAACAACCTCAATATTGAAAATCATCAAAAAATTCAACAACAACCACAACAATGAAATAGCCCAACAAATTCAACAACAACCACAACAATGAAAAACAACAAAAAATTCAACAACAACCTCAACAATGAAAAACACCAACAAATTCAACAACCTCAACATTGAAAAACACCATCACATTCAATTGCAACCTCAACTTTGAAAAACACAATAAAGTTTAAAAAAAATCTTGATAACACCAATAAATTCAACAACAACGTCAATATTGAAAATCACCAACAAATTCAACAACAACCTCAACATTGAAAAACTCCAACAATTTCAACAACAACCTCAACAATGAAATACATCAAAAGATTCAAAAACAACAGCCTCCACGATGAAAAACACCAAAAAATTCAACAACAAACTCAACATTGAAAAACACCAACAAATTCAACAACCTCAATATTGAAAAAGGGCAGTAAATTCAACAACAACCTCAACAATAGAAAACCTCAAGCAATTCAACAACAACCTCAACTTAGAAAAATACAAACAAGTTCAAAAAAACCATTGATAACACCAACAAATTCAACAATAACCCCAATATTGAAAATCACCAACAAATTCAACAACATCCTCAACAATGAAAAACATCAAAAGATTCAACAACAACAACCTCAACAATGAAAAACACCAAAAAATTCAACCAGAAACTCACCATTTAAAATCACCAACAAATTCAACAAAAACCTCAACAATGAAAGACATCAAAAAATTCAACAACAACCTCAACATTCAAAAACACCAACAAATTCAACAAAAACCTCAACAATGAAAAACACCAACAATTTCAACAACCTCAACATTGAAAAACACCAACAAATTCAACAACAACCTCAACTTTTAAAAATACAAAAAAGTTCAACAAATTTAAAATTGATAACACCAATAAATTCAACAACAACCTCAATACTGAAAATCACCAAAAAATTCATCAACAACCAAAATAATGCAAAACAGCAAAAAATTCAACGAAAACGACCTCAACAATGAATAACACAAAAATTCAACAACAAGCTCAAGATTGAAAATATCCAACAATTTCGGCAACAACCTTCACAATGAAAAACAACAAAAAATTCAACAACAAACTCAACATTGAAAACCACCAACAAATTCAACAACAACATCAACAATGAAAAATATCAAAAAATTCAACAACAAACTCAACATTGAAAATCACCAACAAATTCAACAACAACCTCAACAATGAAAAACAGCAAAAAATGCAAGAACAACATCAACATTCAAAAACACCAACAAATTCAACAAAAACCTCAACAATGAAAAACACCAAAAAATTCAACAACAACCTCAACTTTGAACAACACCAACAAATTCAACAACCTCAACATTGAAAAACATCATCAAATTCAACTGCAACCTCAACTTTGAAAAACACAATAAAGTTTAAAAAAAATCTTGATAAAACAATAAATTCAACAACAACCTCAATATTGAAAATCACCAACAAATTCAACAACCTCAACATTGAAAAACTCCAACAATTTCTACAACAACCTCAACAATGAAAAACATCAAAAGATTCAACAACAACAGCCTCCACGATGAAAAACACCAAAAAATTCAGAACAAACACAACATTGAAAAACACCAACAAATTCAACAACCTCAATATTGAAAAAGAGCAGCAAATTCAACAACAACCTCAACAATAAAAAACAGCAAACAATTCAACAACAACCTCAACTTTGAATAATACAAACAAGTTCAAAAAAACCATTGATAACACCAACAAATTCAACAGTAACCTCAATATTGAAAATCACCAACAAATTCAACAACATCCTCAACAATGAAAAACATCAAAAGATTCAACAGCAACAACCTCAACAATGAAAAACACCAAAAAATTCAACCAGAAACTCACCATTTAAAATCACCAACAAATTCAACAAAAACCTCAACAATGAAAGACATCAAAAAATTCAACAACAACCTCCACATTCAAAAACATCAACAACATTAAAAAAAAACCTCAACAATGAAAAACACCAACAATTTCAACAACCTCAACATTGAATAACACCAACAAATTCAACAACAACCTCAACTTTTAAAAATACAAAAAAGTTCAACAAATTTAAAATTGATAACACCAATAAATTCAACAACAACCTCAATACTGAAAATCACCAAAAAATTCATCAACAACACAAACAATGCAAAGCATCAAAAAATTCAACGAAAACGACCTCAACAATGAATAACACAAAAAATTCAACAACAAGCTCAAGATTGAAAATCTCCAACAATTTCGGCAACAACCTTCACAATGAAAAACACCAAAAAATTCAACAACAAACTCAACATTGAAAATCACCAACAAATTCAACAACAACATCAACAATGAAAAATATCAAAAAATTCAACAACAACAAACTCAACATTCAAAATCACCAATAAATTCAACCACAACCTCAACAATGAAAAACACCAAAAAATTCAACAACAAACTCAACATTGAAAATCACCAACAAATTCAACAACAACATCAACAATGAAAAATATCAAAAAATTCAACAACAACAAACTCAACATTCAAAATCACCAATAAATTGAACCACAACCTCAACAATGAAAAACAGCAAAAAAATTCAACAACAACCTCAACATTGAAAAACACCAACAAATTCAACAAAAACCTCAAGAATGAAAAACACCAAAAAATTCAACAACAACCTCAACTTTGAAAAACACCAACAAATTCAACTGCAACCTCAACTTTGAAAAACATAAAAAAGTTTAAAAATAACCTTGATAACACCAGTAAATTCAACAACAACCTCAATATTGAAAATCATCAACAAATTAATCAACAACCTCAACAATGAAAAACATCAAAAAATTCAACAACAACCTCAACATTCGGAAACAAGAACTAATTCAACAAAACTCAAAACAATGAATGACACCAAAAAATTCAACAAAACCCTCAACTTTGAAAAACATAAACAAATTCAAAAACCTCGACATTGAAAAACACCAACAAATTCAACTGCAACCTCAACATCGAAAATCACCAACAGATACAAAAACAACCCCAACATTGAAAAAAAATAATAAAATCAACAACAAACTCAATATTGAAAATAAGAAACAAATTCAACAACAACCTCAACATTCAAAATCACCAACAAATTCAACAGCAACGTCAACATTGAAAAACATCAAAAAATTCAACATCAACCTCAACTTTGAAAAACAACAACAAATTCAACAACCTCAACATTGAAAAACACCAACAAATTGAACTGCAACCTTAACTTTGAAGAATACAAAAAAGTTTAAAAAAAAACATTCATACCACCAATAAATTAAACAACAACCTCAATATTGAAAGTCACCAACAAATTCAACAACAATCTCAACAATGAATAACATCAAAAAATTCAACAACAACCTCACCAATGAAAAACACCAACAAATTGAACAAAAACCTCAAGAATGAAAAACAGCAACAAATTCAACAGTAGCCTCAACATTGAAAAACACCAACAGATTCAACAACCTCAAAATTCAAAACACCATCAAATCCAACAAAAACCTCAACAATGAAAACCACCAAAAAATCCAACAACAACCTCAACTTTGAAAAACACCAACAGATTCAAGAACCTCAACATTCAAAAACACCAACAGATTCAACAACAACCTCAACAATGAAAAACACCAAAAAATTCAACAACAACCCCAACATTGAAAAACACCAACAAATTCAACAACAACCTCAATATTGACAATCTGCAACAAATTCAACAACAACCTTAACATTCAAAAACATCAACAAATTCAACAACAATCTCAACTTTGAAAAGCACCAACAAATTCAAGAACCTCAACAATGAAAAACACCAACATATTCAACAACAACCTCAACTTTTAAAAATAAAAAAAGTTCAACAAAATAAAAATTGATAACACCAACAAATTCAACAACAACCTCAATATTGAATACCACCAAGAAATTCAACAGCAACCTCAACAATAAAGAACAACAAAAAATTCAACAACAACCTCAACTTTGAAAAATTCAAAAAAGTTCAAAAAAACAATTGATATCACGAAGAAATTCCACAACAACCTCAACATTGAAAATCACCAATCAATTCAACAACATCCTCAACAATGAAAAACATCAAAAGATTCAACAACAACAACCTCAACAATGAAAAACACCAAAAAATTTAACAACAATCTCAAAATTTAAAATCACCAACAAATTCAACAAAAACTTCGACAATGAAAAACATCAAAAAATTCAACAACAACCTCAACATTCAAAAACACCAACAAATTCAACAAATACCTCAACAATGAAAAACACCAACAAATTCAACAACAACCTCCACTTTTAAAAATACAAAAAATTTCAATAAATTAAAAATTGACAACACCAATAAATTCAACAACAACCTCAATATTGAAAATCACCAAAAAATTCATCAACAACCAAAACAACGAAAAACATCAAAAAATTCAACGAAAACGACCTCAGCAATGAAAAACAGCAAAAAATTCAACAACATCCTCAACATTGAAAAACTCCAACAATTTCGATAACAACCTTCACAATGAAAAACAACAAAAAATTTCAACAACAAACTCAACATTGAAAATCACCAACAAATTCAACAACAACCTCAAGAATGAAAAACAGCAAAAAATTCAACAACAACCTCAAAGTTCAAAAACGCCAATAAATTCAACAAAAACCTCAACGATGAAAAACACCAAAAAATTCAACAACAACCTCAACTTTGAAAAACAGCAACAAACTCAACAACCTCAACATTGAAAAACACCAACAAATTCAACTGCAACCTCAACTTTGAATAACACAACAAAGTTTAAAAATAACCTTGTAGTAAATTCAACAACAACCTCAATATTGAAAAACACCAACAAATTCAACAACAACCTCCATATTGAAAATACGCAACAAATTCAACAACAACCTCAACATTAAAAATCACCAACAATTTCAACAACAACCTCAACAATGAAAAACATCAAAAAATTCAACAACAAGCTCAACTTTGAAAAACTACAAAAAATTCAACATTCGCAACATTGAACTGCAACCTCAACTTTGAAGAATGCAAAAAAGTTTAAAAAAAAACATTCATACCACCAATAAATTAAACAACAACCTCAATATTGAGAAGCACCAACAAATTCAACAACAATCTCAACAATGAATAACATCAAAAAATTCAACAACAACAACCTCAACAATGATAAACACCAAAAAATTCAACAACATCCTCAACATTGAAAAACACCAACAAATTGAACTGCAACCTCAACTTTGAAGAATACAAAAAAGTTTTAAAAAAAACATTCATACCACCAATAAATTCAACAGCAACCTCAACATTGAAAATCACCAACAAATTAAACAACAACCTCAACAATGATAAACAGTAAAAAATTTAACAACAACCTCAACATTGAAAAACTCCAACAATTTCAACAACAACCTCAACAATGAATGACATCAAAAAATTCAACAACAACAACCTCAACAACGGTAAACATCAAAAAATTCACCAACAACCTCAGCTTTGAAAAACATCATCAAACTCAACAACCTCAACATTGAAAAACACCAACAAATTCAACTGCAACCTCAACATCGAAAATCGCCAACAAATTCTACAACAACCCCAACATTGAAAAACACCAAACAAATTCAACAACAAGCTCAATATTGAAAATCAGCAACAAATTCAGCAACAACCTCAACATTCAAAATCTCCAACAAATTCAACAACAACCTCAACAATGAAAAACATCAAAATATTCAGCAACAACATCAACTTTGAAAATCACCAACAAATTCAACAACCTCAACATTGAAAAACACCAACAAATTGAACTGCAATCTCAACTTTGAAGAATACAAAAAAGTTTTAAAAAAAAACATTCATACCACCAATAAATTCAACAACAACCTCAATATTGAAAATCACCAACAAATTCAACAACAATCTCAAGAATGAATAACATCAAAAAATTCAACAAGAACAACCTCATCAATGAAAAACACCAAAAAATTCAACAACAACCTCAACATTGAAAAACTCCAACAATTTCAACTACAACCTCAACAATGAAAAAGAGCAAAAAAATTCAACAACAAACTCAACATTGAAAATCAGCAACAAATTCAACAAAAACCTCAACAATGAAAAACATCAAAAAATTCAACAACAACCTCAACATTCAAAAACACCAACAAATTCAACAAAAACCACAGCAATGAAAAACACCAATAAATCCAACAACACCCACAACTTTGAAAAACACCACCAAATTCAAAAACAACCTCAATATTGACAATCTGCAACAAATTCAACAAGCACCTTAACATTCAAAAACACCAACAAATTCAACAACAACCTCTGTATTGAATATCACCAACAAATTCAACAACAACCGAAACTTTGAAAAACACGAACAAATTCACCAACCTCAACATTGAAAAATAGCAGTAAATTCAACAACGACCTCAACAATAAAAAACATCAAATAATTCAACAACCTCAACTTTGAAAAATATAAAAAAGTTCAAATAAATCATTGATAACACCAACAAATTCAACAACAACCTCAATATTGAAAATCACCAACAAATTCAACAACATCTTCCACAATGAAAAATATCAAAAGATTCAACAACAACAACCTCAACAATGAAAAACACCAAAAAATTCAACAACAAACTCAACATTTAAAATCACCAACAAATTCAACAAAAAATTCAACAATGAAAAACATCAAAAAATTCAATAACAACCTCAACATTCAAAAACACCAACAAATTCAACAAAAAATTCAACAATGAAAAACACCAACAAATTCAACAACCTCAGCATTGAAAAACACAAACAAATTCAACAACAAACTTAGCTTTTAAAAATACAAAAAAGTTCAACAAATTAAAAATTGATGACACCAATAAGTTCAACAACAACCTCAATATTGAAAATCACCAAAATATTCATCAACAATCAAAACAATGAAAAACATCAAAAAATTCAACGAAAACGACCTCAACAATGAAAAACACCAAAAAATTCAACAACAACCTCAACATTCAAAAACACCAACAAATTCAACAAAAACCTCAACACTGAATAACACCAATAAATTCAACAACAACCTCAACAATGAATAACATCAAAAGATTAAACAAAAAACACAACATTTAAAATCACCAACAAATTCAACTAAAACCTCAGCAATGAAAAATATCAAAAAATTCAACAACAACCTCAACATTCAAAAACACCAACAAATTCAACAAAGACCTCAACAATGAAAAACAGCAACAAATTCAACTGCAACCTCAACTTTGAAAAAGACAAAAAAGTTTAAAAATAACCTTGATATCACCAGTAAAATCAACAACAACCTCAATATTGAATATCACCAACAAATTCAACAACAGCCACAACTTTCAAAAACACTAACAAATTCAACAACCTCAACTTTGAAAAAGAGCAGTAAATTCAACAACAACATCAACAATAAAAAACATCAAAAAATTCAACAACAACTTCAACTTTGAAAAATACAAAAAAGTTCAAAAAAAACCATTGATAATACCAACAAATTCCACAACAACCTCAACATTGAAAATCACCAACAAATTCAACAACATGCTCAACAATGAAAAAAATCAATAGATTCAACAACAACCTCAACAATCAAAAACACCAAAAAATTCAACAACAAACTCAACATTTAAAATCACCAACAAATTCAACAAAAACCTCAACAAAGAAAAACATCAAAAAATTCAACAACAACCTCAACATTCAAAAACACCAACAAATACAACAAAAACCTCAACAATGAAATACACCATCAAATTCAACAACCTCAACATTGAAAATCACTAACAAACTCAACAACAATCTCAACGTTTAAAAATACAAAAAAGTTCAACAAATTAAAAATTGATAACACCAATAAATTCAACAACAACCTCAATATTGAAAATCACCAAAGAATTCATCAACAACCAAAACAATGAAAAACATCAAAAAATTCAACGAAAACGAACTCAACAATGAAAAACACCAAAAAATTCAACAACAACCTCAACATTGAAAAACTCCAACAATTTCTACAACAACCTTCACAATGAAAAAGACCAAAAAATTCAACAACAAACTCGACATTGAAAATCACCAACAAATTCAACAACCTCAACATTCAAAAACAACAACAAATTCAACAACAACCTCAACAATGAAAACACCAAAAAATTCAACAACAACCCCAACATTGAAAAACACCAACAAATTCAACAACAACCTCAATATTGACAATCAGCAACAAATCAAACAACCACCTTAACATTCAAAAACACCAACAAATTCAACAACAATTTCAACTTCGAAAAATACCAACAAATTCAAGAACCTCAACAATGAAAAACACCAACAAATTCAACAACAACCTCAACTTTTAAAAATATAAAAAGTTCAACAAAATAAAAATTGATAAAACCAACAAATTCAACAACAACCTCAACTTTGAAAAACACCAACAAATTCAACAACCTCAACATTGAAAAAGAGCAGTAAATTCAACAACAACCTAAACAATAAAAAACATCACAAAATTCAACAACAATCTCACCTTTGAAAAATACAAAAAAGTTCAATAAAGCCCTTGATAACACCAACAAATTCAACAGCAACCTCAATATTGAAAATCACCAGCAAACTCAACAACATCCTCCACAATGAAAAATATCAAAAGATTCAACAACAACAACTTCAACAATGAAAAACACCAAAAAATTCAACAACAAACTCAACATTTAAAATCACCAACAAATTCAACAAAAACCTCAACAATGAAAAACATCAAAAAATTCAACAATAACCTCAACTTTTAAAAATACAAAAAAGTTCAACAAATTAAAAATTGATAACAGCAATAAATTCAACAACAACCTCAATATTGAATATCACCAAAAAATTCATCAACAACCAAAACAATGAAAAACATCAAAAAATTCAACGAAGACGAAATCAACAATGAAAAACAGCAAAAAATTCAACAACAACCTCAACATTCAAAAACACCAACAAATTTAACAAAAAACTCAACACTGAAAAACACCAAAAAATTGAACAACAACCTCAACTTTGAAAAACATCAACAAACTCAACAACCTCAACATTGAAAAACACCAACAAATTCAACTGCAACCTCAACTTTGAAAAACACAAATAAGTTTAAAAATAACATTGATAAAACCAGTAAATTCAACAACAACCACAATATTGAAAATCATCAACAAATTCACCAACAACCACAACAATGAAAAACATCAAAAAATTCAACAACAACCTCAACATTCAGAAACAACAATAAATTCAGCAAAACTCACAACAATGAAAAACACCAAAAAATTCAACAACAACCTCAACTTTGAAAAACACCATCAAATTCAAAAACCTCGACATTGAAAAACACCAACAAATTCAACTGCAACCTCAACATCGGAAATCAGCAACAAATTCAAAAACAACCCCAACATTGAAAAAAACCAACAAAATCAACAACAACCACAATATTGAAAAACAGCAAAAATCTCAACAACAACCTCAACTTTGAAAAACACCAACAAATTCAACAACCTCAACATTGAAAAAGACCAACAAATTGAACTGCAACCTCAACTTTGAAGAATACAAAAAAGTTTTAAAAAAACATTCATACCACCAACAAATTAAAACGGAACCACAACATTGAAAATCATCAACAAATTCAACAACAATCTCAACAATGAATAACATCAAAAAATTCAACAACAACAACCTCAACAATGATAAACACCAAAAAATACAACAACAAACTCAACATTGAAAATCAGCAACAAATTCAACAACAACCTCAACCATGAAAAACATCAAAAAATTCAACAACAACCTCAACTTTGAAAAACACCAGCATATTCAACAACCTCAACATTGAAAAACACCAACAAATTGAACTGCAACCTCAACTTTGTTGAATACAAAAAAATTTAAAAAAAAACATTCCTACCACCAATAAATTAGACAACAACCTCAATGTTGAAAATCACAAACAAATTCAACAACAATCTCAACAATGAATAACATCAAAAAATCCAACAACAACAACCTCAACAATGATAAACACCAAAAAATTCAACAACAAACTCAACATTGAAAAACAGCAACAAATTCAACAACAACCTCAACAATGAAAAACATCAAAAAATTCAACAACAACCTCAAGATTCAAAAACACCAACAAATTCAACAACAATCTCAACTTTGAAAAATAAAAAATGTTCAACAAAATAAAAATTGATAACATCAACAAATTCAAAGACAACCTCAATATTGAATATCACCAACAAATTCAACAACAACCACAACATTGAAAAACACTAACATATTCAACAACCTCAACATTGAAAAAGAGCAGGAAATTCAACAACAACCTCAACAATAAAAAACATCAAAAAATTCAACAACAATCTCAACTTTGAAAAATACCCTTGATAACATCAACAAATTCAACAACAACCTCAATATTGAAAATCACCAACAAACTCAACAACATCCTCAACAATGAAAAACATCAAAAGATTCAACAACAACCTCAACAATGAAAAACACCAAAAAATTCAACAACAAACTCAACATTTAAAATCACCAACAAATTCAACCAAAACCTCAACAATGAAAAACATCAAAAAATTCAATAACAACCTCAACACTCAAAAACACCAACAAGTTCAACAACCTCAACATGGAAAAACACCAACAAATTCAACAACAACCTCAACTTTTAATAATACAAAAAAGTTCAACAAATTAAAAATTGATAACACCAGTAAATTCAACAACAACCTCAATATTGAATATCACCAAAAAATTCATCAACAACCAAAGCAATGAAAAACATCAAAAAATTCAACAACAACCTCAACATTCAAAAACACCAACAAACTCAACAACCTCAACATTGAAAAACACCAACAAATGCAACTGCAACCTCAACTTTGAAAAACACAAATAAATTTAAAAATAACCTTGATAACACCAGTAAATTCAACAACAAGCACAATATTGAAAATCATCAACAAATTCACCAACAACCACAACAATGAAAAACATCAAAAAAATCAACAACAACGTCAACAATCAGAAACAACAATAAATTCAACAAAACTCACAACAATGAAAAACACCAAAAAATTCAAAAAACTCGACATTGAAAAATACCAACAAATTCAACTGCAACCTCAACATCGAAAATCACCAACAAATTCAAAAACAACCCCAACATTGAAAATAACCGACAAATTCAACAGCAACCTCAACATTCAAAATCACCAACAAATTCAACAACCTCAACAATGAAAAACTTCAAAAAATTCAACAACAAGCTCAACTTTGAAAAACACCAACAAATTCAACAACCTCAAAATTGAAAAAGACAAACAAATTGAACTGCAATCTCAACTTTGAAGAATACAAAAAAGTTTAAAAAAAAACATTCATACCACCAATAAATTAAACAACAACCTCAATGTTGAAAATCACCAACAAATTCATCAACAATCTCAACAATGAATAACATCAAAAAATTCAACAACAACAACCTCAACAATGATAAACACCATAAAATTCAACAACAAATTCAACATTGAAAATCACCAACAAATTCAAGAACATTCTCAACAATGAAAAACATCAAAAGATTCAACAACAACAACCTCAACAATCAAAAACACCAAAAAATTCAACAACAAACTCAACATTTAAAATCACCAACAAATTCAACAACAACCTCAAAACCGAAAAACATCTGATAATTCAACAACAACCTCAACATTTCAAAAACACCAACAAATTCAACAAAAACCTCAACAATGAAAAACACCATCAAATTCAACAACCTCAACATTGAAAATCACCAACAAATTCAACAACCTCAACATTGAAAAAGACCAACAAATTGAACTGCAATCTCAACTTTGAAGAATGCAAAAAAGTTTTAAAAAAAACATTCATACCACCAATAAATTAAACAACAACCTCAATGTTGAAAATCACCAACAAATTCATCAACAATCTCAACATTGAATAACATCAAAAAATTCAACAACAACAACCTCAACAATGATAAACACCATAAAATTCAACAACAAATTCAACATTGAAAATCACCAACAAATTCATCTGCAACGTCAACTTTGAAAAGCACAAATAAGTTTAAAAATATCCTTGATAACACCAGTAAATTCAACAACAAGCACAATATTGAAAATCATCAACAAATTCACCAACAACCACAACAATGAAAAACATCAAAAAAATCAACAACAACGTCAACAATCAGAAACAACAATAAATTCAACAAAACTCACAACAATGAAAAACACCAAAAAATTCAACATCAACCTCAACTTTGAAAAACACCAACAAATTCAAAAAACTCGACATTGAAAAATACCAACAAATTCAACTGCTACCTCAACATCGAAAATCACCAACAAATTCAAAAACAACCCCAACATTGAAAAAAATGGACAAAATCAACAACAACCTCAATATTGAAAATCAGCAACAAATTCAACAACAACCTCAACATTCAAAATCACCAACAAATTCAACAACAACCTCAACAATGAAAAACTTCAAAAAATTCAACAACAAGCTCAACTTTGAAAAACACCAACAAATTCAACAACCTCAAAATTGAAATAGACAAACAAATTGAACTGCAATCTCAACTTTGAAGAATACAAAAAAGTTTAAAAAAAAACATTCATACCACCAATAAATTAAACAACAACCTCAATGTTGAAAATCACCAACAAATTCATCAACAATCTCAACAATGAATAACATCAAAAAATTCAACAACAACCTCAACAATGATAAACACCATAAAATTCAACAACAAATTCAACATTGAAAATCACCAACAAATTCAACAACATTCTCAACAATGAAAAACATCAAATGATTCAACAACAACCTCAACAATCAAAAACACCAAAAAATTCAACAACAAACTCAACATTTAAAATCACCAACAAATTCAATAACAACCTCAAAACTGAAAAACATCTGATAATTCAACAACAACCTCAACATTTCAAAAACACCAACAAATTCAACAAAAACCTCAACAATGAAAAACACCATCAAATTCAACAACCTCAACATTGAAAAACACCAACAAATTCAACAACCTCAACATTGAAAAAGACAAACAAATTCAACTGCAATCTCAACTTTGAAGAATACAAAAAAGTTAAAAAAAAAACATTCATACCACCAATAAATTAAACAACAACCTCAATGTTGAAAATCACCAACAAATTCATCAACAATCTCAACAATGAATAACATCAAAAAATTCAACAACAACAACCTCAACAATGATAAACACCATAAAATTTAACAACAAATTCAACATTGAAAATCACCAACAAATTCAACAACATCCTCAACAATGAAAAACATCAAAAGATTCAACAACAACAACCTCAACAATCAAAAACACCAAAAAATTCAACAACAAACTCAACATTTAAAATCACCAACAAATTCAACAACAACCTCAAAACTGAAAAACATCTGATAATTCAACAACAACCTCAACATTCAAAAACACCAACAAATTCAACAACAACCTAAACTTTTATAAATACAAAAAGTTCAGCAAATTAAAATTTGATAACACCAGTAAATCAACAACAACCTCAATATCGAAAATCACCAAAAAATTCATCAACAACGAAAACAATGAAAAACATCAAAAAATTCAACGAAAACGACCTCAACAATGAAAAACCCCAAAAAATTCAACAACAACCTCAACATTGAAAAACTCCAACAATTTACGACAACAATATTCACGATGAAAAACACCAAAAAATACAACAACAATCTCAACATTGAAAATCACCAACAAATTCAACAACAACCTCAACAATGAAAGATATCAAAAAATTCAACAACAACAAACTCAACATTGAAAATCACCAACAAATTCAACAACAACCTCAACAATGAAAGATATCAAAAAATTCAACAACAACAAACTCAACATTGAAAATCACCAACAAAATCAACAACAACCTCAGCAATGAAAAAAATCAAACAGTTCAACAACAGCCTCAACATTCAAAAACACCAACAAATTCAACAAAAAACTCAACAATGAAAAACACCAAAAAAATTCAACAACAACCTCAACATTGAAAAACACCAAAAAAGTTCAACAACCTCTACATTGAAGAACACCAAAAAATTCAACAATAACCTCAACATTGAAAAACTCCAACAATTTACGACAACAATATTCACGATGAAAAACACCAAAAAATACAACAACAATCTCAACATTGAAAATCACCAACAAATTCAACAACAACCTCAACAATGAAAGATATCAAAAAATTCAACAACAACAAACTCAACATTGAAAATCACCAACAAAATCAACAACAACCTCAGCAATGAAAAAAATCAAACAGTTCAACAACAGCCTCAACATTCAAAAACACCAACAAATTCAACAAAAAACTCAACAATGAAAAACACCAAAAAAATTCAACAACAACCTCAACTTTGAAAAACACCAAAAAAGTTCAACAACCTCTACATTGAAAAACACCAACAAATTCAACAACAACCTCAATATTGAAAATCCGCAACAAATACAAGAACAACCTCAACATTCAAAATCACCAACAAATTCAACAACAACCTCAAAAATGAAAAACACCAACAAATTCAACAACCTCAACAATGAAAAACACCAACAAATTGAACTGTAACCTCAACTTTGAAGAATACAAAAAAGTTTTAAAAAAAACATTCATACCACCAATAAATTCAACAACAACCTCAATTTTGAAAATCACCAACAATTTCAACAACAACCTCAACAATGAATAACATCAAAAATTTCAACAAAAACAACCTCAACAATGATAAACACCAAAACATTTCAACAACAACCTGACCAATGAAAGGCACCAAAAAATTCAACAACAAACTCAACATTGAAAATCAGCAACAAATTCAACAAAAACCTCAACAATGAAAAACTTCAAAAAATTCAACAACAACCTCAACATTCAAAATCACCAACAAATTCAACAAATTAAAAAAATTTGAAAATTTTAAAAAATTCAACAACAACCTCAACTTTGAAAAACACCAACAAACTCAACAACCTCAACATTGAAAAACTCTAACAAATTCAACAACAACCTCTACAATGAAAAACACCAAAAAATTCAACAACAACATCAACATTGAAAAATTCCAACATTTTCAACAACAACCTCCACGATGAAAAACAGCAAAAAATTCAACAACAAACTCAACATTGAAAATCACCAGCAAATTCAACAACAACCTCAACAATGAAAAACATCAAAAAATTCAACAACAAGCTCAACATGCAAAAACAACAACAAATTGAACAAAAATCACAACAAAAAAAACACCAAAAAATTCAACAACAAACTCAACTTTGAAAAACACCAACAAAATCAAAAACCTCGACATTGAAAAACACCAACAAATTCAACTGCAACCTCAACTTTGAAAAATGCAAAAAAGTTAAAAAAAAAACACCATAAAATGCTACAACAACCTCAATATTGAAACTCACCAATAAATTCAACAACAAGCTCTACTTTCGAATTCACCAACAAATTCAACAAAAACCTCAACAATGAAAAACACCAACAAATTCAACAAAAACCTCAACAATGAAAAACACCAAATAATCCATCAACAACCTCAACTTTGAAAAATACCAACAGATTCAACAACCTCAACATTCAAAAACACCAACAAATTCAACAACAACCTCAACAATGAAAAGCACCAAAAGATTCAGCAACAATCCCAACATTGAAAAACACCATCAAATTCAACAACAACCTCAATATTGACAATGAGCAACAAATTCAACAACAACCTTAACATTCAAAATCACCAACAAATTCAAGTACCTCAACAATGAAAAACACCAACAAATTCAACAACAACCTCAACTTTTAAAAATGAATTAAGTTCAACAAAATAAAAATTGATAACAACAACAAATTCAACAACAACCTCAATATTGAATATCACCAACAAATTCAACAACAACCTCAACTTTGAAAAACACCAACAAATTCAACAACATCAACATTGAAAAAGAGCAGTAAATTCAACAACAACCTCAACAATAAAAAATATCAAAAAATTCAAAAACAACGTCAACTTTGAAAAATACAAAAAAGTTCAAAAAAACCATTGATAACACCAACAGATTCAACAACAACCTCAATATTGAAAATCAACAACAAATTCAGCAACATCCTCAACAATGAAAAACATCAAAAGATTAAACAACAATAACCTCAACAATGAAAAATACCAAAAAATTCAACAACAAACTCAACATTTAAAATCACCAACAAATTCAACAAAAACCTCAACAATGAAATACAACAACAATTTCAACAACCTCAACATTGAAAAACACCAACAAATTCAACAACAACCTCAACTTTTAAAAATACAAAAAAGTTCAACAAATTAAAAATTGGTAACAAACATAAATTCAACAACCTCCATATTGAAAATCACCAAAAAAATTTATCAACAACCAAAACAATGAAAAACACCAAAAAATTCAACAACAACATCAACATTGAAAAACTCCAACAACTTAAACAACAACCTCCACGATGAAAAACAGCAAAAAATTCAACAACAAACTCAACATTGAAAATCACCAACAATTTCAACAACAACCTCAACAATGAAAAACATCAAAAAATTCAACAAGAACTTCAACATTCAAAAACAACAACAAATTCATCAAAAATCACAACAATGAAAAACACCAAAAAATTCAACAACAACCTCAACTTTGAAATACACCAACAAATTCAACAACTCGACGTTGAAAAATCCCAACAAATTCAGCATCCTCGACATTGAAAAACACCAACGAATTCAACTGCAAACTCAACTTTGAAAAAAGATAAAAGTTCAAAAAAAACCACTGATAACAACATAAAATGCAACAACAACTTCAATATTGAAAATCACCAACAAATTCAACAACAACCTCAACTTTGCAAAGCACCAACAAATTCAACAAAAACCTCAACAATGAAAAACACAAAAAAATTCAACAACAACCTCAACTTTGAAAAACACCAACAAATTCAACAACCTCAACATTGAAAAACTCCAACAATTTAAACAACAACCTCAACAATGGAAAACACCAAAAAATTCAACAACAACCTCAAATTTCATAAACACCATCAAATTCAACAACCTCAACATTGAAAAACTCCCACAATTTAAACAACAACCTCAACAATGGAAAACACCAAAAAATTCAACAACAAACTCAACATTGAAAATCACCAACATATTCAACAACAACCTCAAAAATGAAATACATCAAAAAATTCAAAAACAATATCAACCTTCAAAAACACCAAAAAATTCAACAAAAGCCTCAACAATGAAAAACACCAAAAAATTCAACAACAAACTCAACTTTAAAAAACACCAACAATTTTCAACAACTTCAACTTTGGAAAATACCAACAAATTCAACTGCAAACTCGACTCTGAAAAATACAAAAATGTTCATAAAAAAGCATTGATAACACGAATAAATTCAACATCAACTTCAGTATTGAAAATCACCAACAAATTCAACAAGAACCTTAACAATCAATGTCATCAGAAAATTCAACAAAAGCAACCTCAACATTGAGAAACACCAAAAAAATTCAACAACAACCTGAACATTGAAAAACTCCAACAATTTCAACGAGAACCTCAACTATGAAAAACAACAAATAATTCAACAACAAACTCAACATTGAAAATCAGCAACAAATTCAACAACAACCTCAACAATGAAAAGCACCAACAAATTCAACAAAAACTTCAAGGATGAAAAAGACCAACAAATTCAACAACCTCAACATTCAAAAACACCAACAAATTCAACAACAACATCAACAATGAAAAACACCAAAAATTTCAACAACAACCTCAACTTTGAAAAACTAACAAATTCAGCAACCTCAACATTGAAAAACACCAACAAATTCAACAACCACAACATTGAAAAACACCAACAAATTCAACAAAAGCCTCAAAGTTTAAAAATGCAAAATACTTCAACAAAATAAAAATTGATAACACCAACAAATTCAACAACAACCTCAATATTGAAAATCACCAACAAATTCAACAACAACCTCAACAATGAATGACATGAAATAATCAAACAACTACCTCAACAATGAAAAACACCAATAATTCAACAACAACCTCAACGTTAAAAAACTCCAAGAATTTCAACACGCTCAACAATGAAAAACACAACAAAATTCAACAACAAACTCAACATTGAAAATCACAAACAAATTCAACAACAACCTCAAAAATGAAAAACATCAAAAAATTCAACAAAAACCTCAACATTCAAAAACACCAACAACTTCAACAACAACCTAAATATTGAAAATCACCGACAAATTGAACAACAACCTCAACATTGAACAACATCAAAAAATTAAACAACAACATCATCAACAATGAAAAACAACAAAAGATTCTTCAACAACATCAACATTCAAAATCTCCAGCAATTTCAACAACAACCTCAGCAATGAAAGACACCAAAAAATTCAATACCAACCTCAACTTTCAAAAACACCAACAGTTTCAACAAACTCAACATTCAAAAAAACCAACCAAGTCAACAAAAATCTCAACAATGAAAAATACCACAAAGTTCAACAACAACCTAACATTGAAAAACACCAACAAATTCAACAACAACCTCAATATTGAAAATCACCAACAATTTCAACATCAACCTCAACAATGAAAAACACCAACAAATTCAACAAAAAGCTCAACAATGAAAATCACCAACAAATTCAACAACGTCAACATTGAAAAACACCAAAAAATTCAACAACAACATCAACAATGAAAAACACCAAAAATTTCAACAACAACCTCAACTTTGAAAAACTCTAACGAATTCAACAACCTCAACATTGAAAAACACCTACAAATTCAACAACAACCTCAACTTTGAAAAACACTAACAAATTCAACAAGCTCAACATTGAAAAACAGCAATAAAATTCAACTGCAATCTCATCTTGGAAAAATACAAAAAATTAAAAAAAAACCATTGATAACAACAATAAATTCGACAACAACCTCAATATTGAAAATCACCAACACATTCAACAACAACCTCAACAATGAATAACATCAAAAAATTCAACAACAACCTCAGCAATGAAAAACACCAAAAAATTCAACAACAACCTCAACATTGAAAAACTCCAACAATTTCAACAAAAACCTCAACAATAATAAACACCAAAAAATTCAACAACAAACTCAATATTGAAAATACAAAATAGTTCAACAAAATAAATATTGATCACACCAACAAATTCAACAACAACCTCAATATTTAACATCACTAACAAATTTAACAGCAACCTCAACTTTGAAAAATACAAAGGGGTTCAAAAAAATCCATTGATAACACCAATAAATTCAAAAAGAACTTCAATATTGAAAATCACCAACAAAGTCAACAACAACATGAACATTGCAAAGCACCAACAAATTCAACTGCAACCTCAACTTTGAAATATACAAAAAAGTTGAAAAAAAACCACTGATAACACCAATCAATTCAACAAGAAGCTCAATAATTAAAATCACCAACAAATTCAACAACAACCTCAACAATGAAAAACACCAAAACATTCAACAACAACCTCAACATTGAAAAACTCCAACAATTTCAACAACAACCTCAACAATGAAAAGCACCGAAAAATTCAACAACAAACTCAACATTTAAAATCACCAACAAATTCAACAACATCCTCAAAGTTGAAAAACATCAAAAAATTCAACAACAACCTCAACATTCAATAACACCAACAAATTCAACAAAAACCTCAAAAATGAAAAACACCAACAAAATCAACAACAACCTCAAGAATGAAAAACACCAACAAATTCAACAACCTCAACATTCAAAAACACCAACAAATTCAACAAAACATCAACAATGAAAAACACCAAAATTTTCAACAACAACCTCCACTTTGAAAAAGACCAACAAATTCAACTACCTCAACATTCAAAAACACCAACAAAGTCAACAAAAACCGCAGCAATGAAAAATATCACAAAATTCAACAACAACCTCAACTTTCAAAAACACCAACAAATTCAACTGCAACCTCAACTTTGAAAAATACAAAAGGGTTAAAACAAAACCGTTGATAACACCAATAAATTCAACAACAACCTCATATTGAAAATCACCAACAAATTCAAGAACAACCTCAACAATGAAAAACAGCAAAAAATTCAACACCAACCTCAACATTGAGAAACTCCAACAATTTCAACAACAACCTCAACAATGAAAAACACCAAAAAATTCAACAACAACCTCAAAATTCAAAAACACCAACAAATTCAACAAAAATCTCAACAATAAAAAACACCAACAAATTCAACAACAACCTCAACTTTCAAAAACACCAACAAATTCAACAACCTCAACATTGAAAAACTCCAACAATTTAAACAACAACCTCAACAATGGAAAACACCAAAAAATTCAACAACAACCTCAAATTTCAAAAACACCAACAAATTCAACAACCTCAACATTGAAAAACTCCCACAATTTAAACAACAACCTCAACAATGGAAAACACCAAAAAATTCAACAACAAACTCAACATTGAAAATCACCAACATATTCAACAACAACCTCAAAAATGAAATACATCAAAAAATTCAAAAACAATATCAACCTTCAAAAACACCAAAAAATTCAACAAAAGCCTCAACAATGAAAAACACCAAAAAATTCAACAACAAACTCAACTTTAAAAAACACCAACAATTTTCAACAACTTCAACTTTGGAAAATACCAACAAATTCAACTGCAAACTCGACTCTGAAAAATACAAAAATGTTCATAAAAAAGCATTGATAACACGAATAAATTCAACATCAGCTTCAGTATTGAAAATCACCAACAAATTCAACAAGAACCTTAACAATCAATGTCATCAAAAAATTCAACAAAAGCAACCTCAACATTGAGAAACACCAAAAAAATTCAACAACAACCTGAACATTGAAAAACTCCAACAATTTCAACGACAACCTCAACTATGAAAAACAACAAATAATTCAACAACAAACTCAACATTGAAAATCAGCAACAAATTCAACAACAACCTCAACAATGAAAAGCACCAACAAATTCAACAAAAACTTCAAGGATGAAAAAGACCAACAAATTCAACAACCTCAACATTCAAAAACACCAACAAATTCAACAACAACATCAACAATGAAAAACACCAAAAATTTCAACAACAACCTCAACTTTGAAAAACTAACAAATTCAGCAACCTCAACATTGAAAAACACCAACAAATTCAACAACCACAACATTGAAAAACACCAAAAAATTCAACAAAAGCCTCAAAGTTTAAAAATGCAAAATACTTCAACAAAATAAAAATTGATAACACCAACAAATTCAACAACAACCTCAATATTGAAAATCACCAACAAATTCAACAACAACCTCAACAATGAATGACATGAAATAATTCAACAACTACCTCAACAATGAAAAACACCAAGAATTTCAACACGCTCAACAATGAAAAACACAACAAAATTCAACAACAAACTCTACTTTGAAAATCACAAACAAATTCAACAACAACCTCAAAAATGAAAAACATCAAAAAATTCAACAAAAACCCCAACATTCAAAAACACCAACACCAACACGCTCAACATTGAAAAACAGCAATAAAATTCAACTGCAATCTCATCTTGGAAAAATACAAAAAATTTAAAAAAAAAAACCATTGATAACAACAATAAATTCGACAACAACCTCAATATTGAAAATCACCAACACATTCAACAACAACCTCAACAATGAATAACATCAAAAAATTCAACAACAACCTCAGCAATGAAAAACACCAAAAAATTCAACAACAACCTCAACATTGAAAAACTCCAACAATTTCAACAAAAACCTCAACAATAATAAACACCAAAAAATTCAACAACAAACTCAATATTGAAAATACAAAATAGTTCAACAAAATAAATATTGATCACACCAACAAATTCAACAACAACCTCAATATTTAACATCACTAACAAATTTAACAGCAACCTCAACTTTGAAAAATACAAAGGGGTTCAAAAAAATCCATTGATAACACCAATAAATTCAAAAAGAACTTCAATATTGAAAATCACCAACAAAGTCAACAACAACATGAACATTGCAAAGCACCAACAAATTCAACTGCAACCTCAACTTTGAAATATACAAAAAAGTTGAAAAAAAACCACTGATAACACCAATCAATTCAACAAGAAGCTCAATAATTAAAATCACCAACAAATTCAACAACAACCTCAACAATGAAAAACACCAAAACATTCAACAACAACCTCAACATTGAAAAACTCCAACAATTTCAACAACAACCTCAACAATGAAAAGCACCGAAAAATTCAACAACAAACTCAACATTTAAAATCACCAACAAATTCAACAACATCCTCAAAGTTGAAAAACATCAAAAAATTCAACAACAACCTCAACATTCAATAACACCAACAAATTCAACAAAAACCTCAAAAATGAAAAACACCAACAAAATCAACAACAACCTCAAGAATGAAAAACACCAACAAATTCAACAACCTCAACATTCAAAAACACCAACAAATTCAACAAAACATCAACAATGAAAAACACCAAAATTTTCAACAACAACCTCCACTTTGAAAAAGACCAACAAATTCAACTACCTCAACATTCAAAAACACCAACAAAGTCAACAAAAACCGCAGCAATGAAAAATATCACAAAATTCAACAACAACCTCAACTTTCAAAAACACCAACAAATTCAACTGCAACCTCAACTTTGAAAAATACAAAAGGGTTAAAACAAAACCGTTGATAACACCAATAAATTCAACAACAACCTCATATTGAAAATCACCAACAAATTCAAGAACAACCTCAACAATGAAAAACAGCAAAAAATTCAACACCAACCTCAACATTGAGAAACTCCAACAATTTCAACAACAACCTCAACAATGAAAAACACCAAAAAATTCAACAACAACCTCAAAATTCAAAAACACCAACAAATTCAACAAAAATCTCAACAATAAAAAACACCAACAAATTCAACAACAACCTCAACTTTCAAAAACACCAACAAATTCAACAACCTCAACATTGAAAAACTCCAACAATTTAAACAACAACCTCAACAATGGAAAACACCAAAAAATTCAACAACAACCTCAAATTTCAAAAACACCAACAAATTCAACAACCTCAACATTGAAAAACTCCCACAATTTAAACAACAACCTCAACAATGGAAAACACCAAAAAATTCAACAACAAACTCAACATTGAAAATCACCAACATATTCAACAACAACCTCAAAAATGAAATACATCAAAAAATTCAAAAACAATATCAACCTTCAAAAACACCAAAAAATTCAACAAAAGCCTCAACAATGAAAAACACCAAAAAATTCAACAACAAACTCAACTTTAAAAAACACCAACAATTTTCAACAACTTCAACTTTGGAAAATACCAACAAATTCAACTGCAAACTCGACTCTGAAAAATACAAAAATGTTCATAAAAAAGCATTGATAACACGAATAAATTCAACATCAGCTTCAGTATTGAAAATCACCAACAAATTCAACAAGAACCTTAACAATCAATGTCATCAAAAAATTCAACAAAAGCAACCTCAACATTGAGAAACACCAAAAAAATTCAACAACAACCTGAACATTGAAAAACTCCAACAATTTCAACGACAACCTCAACTATGAAAAACAACAAATAATTCAACAACAAACTCAACATTGAAAATCAGCAACAAATTCAACAACAACCTCAACAATGAAAAGCACCAACAAATTCAACAAAAACTTCAAGGATGAAAAAGACCAACAAATTCAACAACCTCAACATTCAAAAACACCAACAAATTCAACAACAACATCAACAATGAAAAACACCAAAAATTTCAACAACAACCTCAACTTTGAAAAACTAACAAATTCAGCAACCTCAACATTGAAAAACACCAACAAATTCAACAACCACAACATTGAAAAACACCAACAAATTCAACAAAAGCCTCAAAGTTTAAAAATGCAAAATACTTCAACAAAATAAAAATTGATAACACCAACAAATTCAACAACAACCTCAATATTGAAAATCACCAACAAATTCAACAACAACCTCAACAATGAATGACATGAAATAATTCAACAACTACCTCAACAATGAAAAACACCAAGAATTTCAACACGCTCAACAATGAAAAACACAACAAAATTCAACAACAAACTCTACTTTGAAAATCACAAACAAATTCAACAACAACCTCAAAAATGAAAAACATCAAAAAATTCAACAAAAACCCCAACATTCAAAAACACCAACACCAACACGCTCAACATTGAAAAACAGCAATAAAATTCAACTGCAATCTCATCTTGGAAAAATACAAAAAATTTAAAAAAAAAAACCATTGATAACAACAATAAATTCGACAACAACCTCAATATTGAAAATCACCAACACATTCAACAACAACCTCAACAATGAATAACATCAAAAAATTCAACAACAACCTCAGCAATGAAAAACACCAAAAAATTCAACAACAACCTCAACATTGAAAAACTCCAACAATTTCAACAAAAACCTCAACAATAATAAACACCAAAAAATTCAACAACAAACTCAATATTGAAAATACAAAATAGTTCAACAAAATAAATATTGATCACACCAACAAATTCAACAACAACCTCAATATTTAACATCACTAACAAATTTAACAGCAACCTCAACTTTGAAAAATACAAAGGGGTTCAAAAAAATCCATTGATAACACCAATAAATTCAAAAAGAACTTCAATATTGAAAATCACCAACAAAGTCAACAACAACATGAACATTGCAAAGCACCAACAAATTCAACTGCAACCTCAACTTTGAAATATACACAAAAGTTGAAAAAAAACCATTGATAACACCAATAAATTCAACAAGAAGCTCAATAATTAAAATAACCAACAAATTCAACAACAACCTCAACAATGAAAAACACCAAAACATTCAACAACAACCTCAACATTGAAAAACTCCAACAATTTCAACAACAACCTCAACAATGAAAAGCACCGAAAAATTTAACAACAAACTCAACATTTAAAATCACCAACAAATTCAACAACATCCTCAAAGTTGAAAAACATCAAAAAATTCAACAACAACCTCAACATTCAATAACACCAACAAATTCAACAACAACCTCAACATTCAATAACACCAACAAATTCAACAAAAACCTCAAAAATGAAAAACACCAACAAAATCAACAACAACCTCAAGAATGAAAAACACCAACAAATTCAACAACCTCAACATTCAAAAACACCAACAAATTCAACAAAACATCAACAATGAAAAACACCAAAATTTTCAACAACAACCTCCACTTTGAAAAAGACCAACAAATTCAACTACCTCAACATTCAAAAACACCAACAAAGTCAACAAAAACCGCAGCAATGAAAAATATCACAAAATTCAACAACAACCTCAACTTTCAAAAACACCAACAAATTCAACTGCAACCTCAACTTTGAAAAATACAAAAGGGTTAAAACAAAACCGTTGATAACACCAATAAATTCAACAACAACCTCAATATTGAAAATCACCAACAATTTCAAGAACAACCTCAACAATGAAAAACACCAAAAAATTCAACAACAACCTCAAAATTCAAAAACACCAATAAATTCAACAAAAATCTCAACAATAAAAAACACCAACAAATTCAACAACAACCTCAACTTTCAAAAACACCAACAAATTCAACAACCTCAACATTGAAAAACTCCAACAATTTAAACAACAACCTCAACAATGGAAAACACCAAAAAATTCAACAACAACCTCAAATTTCAAAAACACCAACAAATTCAACAACAACCTCAACAACGGAAAACATCAAAATATTCAAACAACAACCTCAAAATTCAAAAACACCAACAAATTCAACAAAAATCTCAACAATAAAAAACACCAACAAATTCAACAACAACCTCAACTTTCAAATACACCAACAAATTCAACAACCTCAACATTGAAAAACTCCCACAATTTAAACAACAACCTCAACAATGGAAAACACCAAAAAATTCAACAACAAACTCAACATTGAAAATCACCAACATATTCAACAACAACCTCAAAATAGAAATACATCAAAAAATTCAAAAACAATATCAACATTCAAAAACACCAAAAAAATTCAACAAAAGCCTCAACAATGAAAAACACCGAAAAATTCAACAACAAACTCAACTTTAAAAAACACCAACAATTTTCAACAACTTCAACTTTGGAAAATACCAACAAATTCAACTGCAAACTCGACTCTGAAAAATACAAAAATGTTCATAAAAAAGCATTGATAACACGAATAAATTTAACAACAACTTCAGTATTGAAAATCACCAACAAATTCAACAAGAACCTCAACAATGAATGACATCAAAAAATTCAACAACAACAACCTCAACATTGAAAAACACCAAAAAAATTCAACAACAACCTGAACATTGAAAAACTCCAACAATTGCAACAACAACCTCAACTATGAAAAACAACAAATAATTCAACAACAAACTCAACAATGAAAAGCACCAACAAATTCAACAAAAACTTCAAGGATGAAAAAGACCAACAAATTCAACAACCTCAACATTCAAAAACACCAACAAATTCAACAAAAACCTCAACAATGAAAAACACCAAAATTTACAACAACAACCTCAAATTTGAAAAACACCAACAAATTTAACTACCTCAACATTCAAAAACACCAACAAATTCAACAACCTCAACATTGAAAAACTCCCACAATTTAAACAACAACCTCAACAATGGAAAACACCAAAAAATTCAACAACAAACTCAACATTGAAAATCACCAACATATTCAACAACAACCTCAAAATAGAAATACATCAAAAAATTCAAAAACAATATCAACATTCAAAAACACCAAAAAATTCAACAAAAGCCTCAACAATGAAAAACACCGAAAAATTCAACAACAAACTCAACTTTAAAAAACACCAACAATTTTCAACAACTTCAACTTTGGAAAATACCAACAAATTCAACTGCAAACTCGACTCTGAAAAATACAAAAATGTTCATAAAAAAGCATTGATAACACGAATAAATTTAACAACAACTTCAGTATTGAAAATCACCAACAAATTCAACAAGAACCTCAACAATGAATGACATCAAAAAATTCAACAACAACAACCTCAACATTGAAAAACACCAAAAAAATTCAACAACAACCTGAACATTGAAAAACTCCAACAATTGCAACAACAACCTCAACTATGAAAAACAACAAATAATTCAACAACAAACTCAACAATGAAAAGCACCAACAAATTCAACAAAAACTTCAAGGATGAAAAAGACCAACAAATACAACAACCTCAACATTCAAAAACACCAACAAATTCAACAAAAACCTCAACAATGAAAAACACCAAAATTTACAACAACAACCTCAAATTTGAAAAACACCAACAAATTTAACTACCTCAACATTCAAAAACACCAACAAAGTCATCAAAAACCTCAACAATGAAAAAAAACCAAAAAATTAAACAAGAGCCTCAGCTTTCAAAAACAGCAACAAATTCAACTGCAACCCCAGCTTTGAAAAATACAAAAGGGATAAAACAAAATAATTGATAACACCAATAAATTCAACAACAACCTCAATATTGAAAATCACCAACAAACTCAACAACAACCTCAACATTGCAAAACACCAACAAATTCAACAACCTCAACATTCAAAAACACCAACGAATTCAACAAAATCCTCAACAATGAAAAACACCAACAACTTCAACAAACTTAACATTGAAAAATACCAACAAATTCAACTGCAACCTCAATTTTCAAAAATACAAAATAGTGCAAACGAACCATTGATAACACCAATAAATTCAACAACAACCTCAATATTGAAAATCACCAACAAATTCAACGACAACCTCAACAGTGAATAACATCAAATAATTCATCAACAACAAACTCAACAATAAAAAACACCAAATAATTCAACACCCACCTAAACATTGAAAAGCTCCATCAATGTCAACAACAACCTCAACTATGAGAAACAGCAAAAAATTCAACAACAAACTCAAAATTGAAAATCACCAACAAAGTCAACAACAACCTCAACATTGAACAACATCAAAAAATTCAACAACAACAACATCAACAATGAAAAACACCAAAAGATTCTTCAACAACCTCAACCTTCAAAATCTCCAAGAATTTCAACAACAACCTCAGCAATGAAAGACACCAAAAAATTCAATACCAACCTCAACTTTCAAAAACACCAACAGTTTCAACAAACTCAACATTCAAAAAAACCAACCAAGTCAACAAAAATCTCAACAATGAAAAATACCAAAATGTTCAACAACAACCTAACATTGAAAAACACCAACAAATTCAACAACAACCTCAATATTGAAACTCACCAACAATTTCAACATCAACCTCAACAATGAAAAACACCAACAAATTCAACAAAAAGCTCAACAATGAAAATCACCAACAAATTCAACAACGTCAACATTGAAAAACACCAAAAAATTCAACAACAACATCAACAATGAAAAACACCAAAAATTTCAACAACAACCTCAACTTTGAAAAACTCTAACGAATTCAACAACCTCAACATTGAAAAACACCTACAAATTCAACAACAACCTCAACTTTGAAAAACACTAACAAATTCAACAAGCTCAACATTGAAAAACAGCAATAAAATTCAACTGCAATCTCATCTTGGAAAAATACAAAAAATTTTTTAAAAAAAACCATTGATAACAACAATAAATTCGACAACAACCTCAATATTGAAAATCACCAACACATTCAACAACAACCTCAACAATGAATAACATCAAAAAATTCAACAACAACCTCAGCAATGAAAAACACCAAAAAATTCAACAACAACCTCAACATTGAAAAACTCCAACAATTTCAACAAAAACCTCAACAATAATAAACACCAAAAAATTCAACAACAAACTCAATATTGAAAATACAAAATAGTTCAACAAAATAAATATTGATCACACCAACAAATTCAACAACAACCTCAATATTTAACATCACTAACAAATTTAACAGCAACCTCAACTTTGAAAAATACAAAGGGGTTCAAAAAAATCCATTGATAACACCAATAAATTCAAAAAGAACTTCAATATTGAAAATCACCAACAAAGTCAACAACAACATGAACATTGCAAAGCACCAACAAATTCAACTGCAACCTCAACTTTGAAATATACACAAAAGTTGAAAAAAAACCATTGATAACACCAATAAATTCAACAAGAAGCTCAATAATTAAAATAACCAACAATTTCAACAACAACCTCAACAATGAAAAACACCAAAACATTCAACAACAACCTCAACATTGAAAAACTCCAACAATTTCAACAACAACCTCAACAATGAAAAGCACCGAAAAATTCAACAACAAACTCAACATTTAAAATCACCAACAAATTCAACAACATCCTCAAAGTTGAAAAACATCAAAAAATTCAACAACAACCTCAACATTCAATAACACCAACAAATTCAACAAAAACCTCAAAAATGAAAAACACCAACAAAATCAACAACAACCTCAAGAATGAAAAACACCAACAAATTCAACAACCTCAACATTCAAAAACACCAACAAATTCAACAAAACATCAACAATGAAAAACACCAAAATTTTCAACAACAACCTCCACTTTGAAAAAGACCAACAAATTCAACTACCTCAACATTCAAAAACACCAACAAAGTCAACAAAAACCGCAGCAATGAAAAATATCACAAAATTCAACAACAACCTCAACTTTCAAAAACACCAACAAATTCAACTGCAACCTCAACTTTGAAAAATACAAAAGGGTTAAAACAAAACCGTTGATAACACCAATAAATTCAACAACAACCTCAATATTGAAAATCACCAACAAATTCAAGAACAACCTCAACAATGAAAAACAGCAAAAAATTCAACACCAACCTCAACATTGAGAAACTCCAACAATTTCAACAACAACCTCAACAATGAAAAACACCAAAAAATTCAACAACAACCTCAAAATTCAAAAACACCAACAAATTCAACAAAAATCTCAACAATAAAAAACACCAACAAATTCAACAACAACCTCAAATTTCAAAAACACCAACAAATTCAACAACAACCTCAACAACGGAAAACATCAAAATATTCAAACAACAACCTCAAAATTCAAAAACACCAACAAATTCAACAAAAATCTCAACAATAAAAAACACCAACAAATTCAACAACAACCTCAACTTTCAAAAACACCAACAAATTCAACAACCTCAACATTGAAAAACTCCCACAATTTAAACAACAACCTCAACAATGGAAAACACCAAAAAATTCAACAACAAACTCAACATTGAAAATCACCAACATATTCAACAACAACCTCAAAATAGAAATACATCAAAAAATTCAAAAACAATATCAACATTCAAAAACACCAAAAAATTCAACAAAAGCCTCAACAATGAAAAACACCGAAAAATTCAACAACAAACTCAACTTTAAAAAACACCAACAATTTTCAACAACTTCAACTTTGGAAAATACCAACAAATTCAACTGCAAACTCGACTCTGAAAAATACAAAAATGTTCATAAAAAAGCATTGATAACACGAATAAATTTAACAACAACTTCAGTATTGAAAATCACCAACAAATTCAACAAGAACCTCAACAATGAATGACATCAAAAAATTCAACAACAACAACCTCAACATTGAAAAACACCAAAAAATTCAACAACAACCTGAACATTGAAAAACTCCAACAATTGCAACAACAACCTCAACTATGAAAAACAACAAATAATTCAACAACAAACTCAACAATGAAAAGCACCAACAAATTCAACAAAAACTTCAAGGATGAAAAAGACCAACAAATTCAACAACCTCAACATTCAAAAACACCAACAAATTCAACAAAAACCTCAACAATGAAAAACACCAAAATTTACAACAACAACCTCAAATTTGAAAAACACCAACAAATTTAACTACCTCAACATTCAAAAACACCAACAAAGTCATCAAAAACCTCAACAATGAAAAAAAACCAAAAAATTAAACAAGAGCCTCAGCTTTCAAAAACAGCAACAAATTCAACTGCAACCCCAGCTTTGAAAAATACAAAAGGGATAAAACAAAATAATTGATAACACCAATAAATTCAACAACAACCTCAATATTGAAAATCACCAACAAACTCAACAACAACCTCAACATTGCAAAACACCAACAAATTCAACAACCTCAACATTCAAAAACACCAACGAATTCAACAAAATCCTCAACAATGAAAAACACCAACAACTTCAACAAACTTAACATTGAAAAATACCAACAAATTCAACTGCAACCTCAATTTTCAAAAATACAAAATAGTGCAAAAGAACCATTGATAACACCAATAAATTCAACAACAACCTCAATATTGAAAATCACCAACAAATTCAACAACAACCTCAACATTCAGAAACACCAACAAATTCAACAAAAACCTCAACAATGAAAAACACCAAAAAATTCAACAACAACCTCAACTATGTAAAATACAAAAAAGTTCAATAAAAAGCATTGATAACACCAATCAATTCAACAACAACCTCAATATTGAAAATCACCAACAAATTCAACAACAACCTCAACATTGCAAAACACCATAAAATTCAACAACAAACTCAACATTGAAAATCACCAACAAATTCAACAACAACCTCAACAATGAAAAACACCAACAAATTCAAAAACAACCTCAACTTTTAAAAATACAAAAATGTTCAACAAAATAATAATTGATAACACCAACAAATTCAACAACAACCTCAATAGTGAAAATCACCAGCAAATTCAACAACAACCTCAACTTTGAAAAACCCCAACAAATTCAACAACCTCAACATTGAAAAAGAGCAGCAAATTCAACAACAACCACACCATTGAAAAACATCAAAAAATTCAACCACAACCTCAACATTCAAAAACACCAGCAAATTCAACAACCTCAACAATGAAAAACATCAAAAAATTCAAGAACAACAACCTGAACAATGAAAAACAACAAAAAAATTCAACAACAACCCAACAGTGAAAAACACGAAAATATTCAACAACAAACTCAACTTTGAAAAACAGCAACAAATTCAAAAACAACCTCGACTTATAAAAATACAAAAAAGTTCAACAAAATAAACATTGATAACACCAACATATTCAACAACAACTTCAATATTGAATGTCACCAATAAATTCAACAGCAAACTCAACGTTGAAAAACACCAACAAATTCAGCAACCTCAGCATTGAAAAAGACCTGCAAATTCAACAACAACCTCATAAATGAAAAACATCAACAAATTCAACAACAACCTCAACATTCAAAAACACCAAAAAATTCAAAAACAACCTCAACATTTGAAAACATCAACAAATTCAACTGCAACCTCAACATTGAAAAACAAAAAAAAGTTAAAAAAATACCTTGATAACACTAATGAATTCAACAAAAACATCAATATTGAAAATCAACATCAAATTCATCAACAACCTCAACAATGAAAAACACCAAAAAATTCAACAACATCTTCAACATTGAAAAACTTCAACAATTTCAACAACAACCTCAACAATGAAAAACATCAAAAGATTCAACAACAACAACCTCAACAATGAAAAACACCAAAAAATTCAAGAACAAACTCAACATTTAAAATCACCAACAAATTCAACAACAACCTCAACATTCAGAAACACCAACAAATTCAACAAAAACCTCAACAATGAAAAACACCAAAAAATTCAACAACAACCTCAACTATGTAAAATACAAAAAAGTTCAATAAAAAGCATTGATAACACCAATCAATTCAACAACAACCTCAATATTGAAAATCACCAACAAATTCAACAACAACCTCAACATTGCAAAATACCATAAAATTCAACAACAAACTCAACATTGAAAATCACCAACAAATTCAACAACAACCTCAGCAGTGAAAATCATCAAAAAATTAAACAACAACAAACTCAACAATGATAAAAACCAAAAAATTCAAGGGAACCTCAACTTTGAAAATTACAAAAAAGTTCAAAAAAAACATTGATAACACCAATAAATTCAACAACAACCTCAATATTGATAATCACCAACAGATTCAACAACCTCAAGATTCAAAAACACCAACAAATTCAACAACCACCTCAACAATGAAAAACACCAACAAATTCAAAAACAACCTCAACTTTTAAAAATACAAAAATGTTCAACAAAATAATAATTGATAACACCAACAAATTCAACAACAACCTCAATAGTGAAAATCACCAGCAAATTCAACAACAACCTCAACTTTGAAAAACCCCAACAAATTCAACAACCTCAACATTGAAAAAGAGCAGCAAATTCAACAACAACCACACCATTGAAAAACATCAAAAAATTCAACCACAACCTCAACATTCAAAAACACCAGCAAATTCAACAACCTCAACAATGAAAAACATCAAAAAATTCAAGAACAACAACCTGAACAATGAAAAACAACAAAAAAATTCAACAACAACCCAACAGTGAAAAACACGAAAATATTCAACAACAAACTCAACTTTGAAAAACAGCAACAAATTCAAAAACAACCTCGACTTATAAAAATACAAAAAAGTTCAACAAAATAAACATTGATAACACCAACATATTCAACAACAACTTCAATATTGAATGTCACCAATAAATTCAACAGCAAACTCAACGTTGAAAAACACCAACAAATTCAGCAACCTCAGCATTGAAAAAGACCTGCAAATTCAACAACAACCTCATAAATGAAAAACATCAACAAATTCAACAACAACCTCAACATTCAAAAACACCAACAAATTCAACAAAAACCTCAACAATGAAAAACACCGTAAAATTCAACAACAACTTCAACTTTGAAAAACACCAAAAAATTCAACAACCTAAACATTGAAAAAAACCAAAAAATTCAACAACAAACTCAACATTTAAAATCACCAACAAATTCAACAACAACCTCAGCAATGAAAAAGATAAAAAAAAATCAACCAAAACATTCTCAACAATGAAAAACACCAGAAAATTCAACAACAATCTCAACATTGAAAATCACCATCAAATTCAACAAAAACCTCAACAATGAAAAACATCAAAAAATTCAACCACAACCGCAACATTCCAAAACACCAACAAATTCAACAAAAAGCTTAACAATGAAAAACATCAAAAAATTCAACAACAACCTCAACTTTAAAAAACACCAAAAAAATTCGACAAACTCAACATTCAAAATCACTAACAAATTCAACAAAAACCTCAACAATGAAAAAAACCAAAATATTCAACAACATCCTCAACTTTGAATAACACCATCAAATACAACAACATCAACATTGAAAAACTCCAAAAAATTCAACAACAACCTCAAGAATGAAAAACACCAAAAAGTTCAACAACAATCCCAACATTGAAAAACATCACCAAATTCAACAGCCTCAAATTTGAAAAAAACCATCAAATTAAAGTGTAACCTCAACTTTGAAAAATACAAAAAAGTTCAAAAAAAACCATTGATAACACCAATAAATTGAACAACAACCTCAATATTGAAAATCACGAACAAATTCAACAACAACCTCAACATTGAAAACACCAACGAATTCAACAACAACCATACCAATGAAAAACATCAAAAAATTCAACAACAACAACCTGAACAATAAATAACATCAAAAAATTCACCAACAACCTCAACAATGAAAAACACCAAAAAAATCAACAACAACCTCAACATTGAAAAACATCAACAAATTCAACTGCAACCTCAGCTTTGAAAAACCAAAAAAAGTTAAAAAAAAACCTTGATAACACTAATAAATTCATCAAAAACCTCAATATTGAAAATCGACATCAAATTCATCAACAACCTCAACAATGAAAAACACCAAAAAATTCAACAACACCTTCAACATTGAAAAACTCCAACAATTTCAACAACAACCTCAACAATGAAAAACATCAAAAGATTCAACAACAACCTCAACAATGAAAAACACCAAAAAATTCAAGAACAAACACAACATTTAAAATCACCAACAAATTCAACAACAACCTCAACATTCAGAAACACCAACAAATTCAACAACAACCTCAACAATGAAAAACACCAAATAATTAAACAACTACCTCAACTTTAAAAAACACCAATAAATTCAACAACCTCAATATTGAAAAACAGCAACGAGTTCAACTGCAAACTCAACTTTGAAATTCACAAAAAAGTTTAAAAAACAAACCATGATAACACCAATAAATTCAACAACAAGCTCTATATTGAAAAACACCAACGAATTCATCAACAACTAAAACAATGAAAAACATCAAAAAATTCAACAAAAGCGACTTCAACAATGAAAAACACCAAAAAATTCAACAACAACCTAAAGATTGAAAAAACCAAATAAGTTCAAAAAAAACCATTGATAACACGAATAAATTCAACAACAAACTCAACGTTGAAAATAGCCTACAAATTCAACAACAACCTCAACAATGAAAAACATCAAAAAATTCAACAACAACGACCTCAACAATGAAAAACACTAAAAAATTCAACAACCACCTCAACATTGAAAAACTCCAACAATTTCAACAACAACTTCCACGATGAAAAACACCAAAAAATTCAACAACAAATTCGACATTGAAAATCACCAAAAAAATTCAACTGCAACCTCAACTTTGAAAAACACTAAAAAGTTTTAAAAAAGACCTTGATAACACTAATTAATTGAACAAAAACCTCAATATTGAAAATCACCATGAAATTCATCAACAACCTCAACAATGAAAAACATCAAAAAATTCAGCAAAAACAACGTCAACAATGAAAAAGACCAAAAAATTCAACAACAACGACATCAACAATGAAAAACACCAAAAAATTCAACAACAACATCAACATTGAAAAACACCAACAATTTCAGCAACAACCTCAACAATGAAAAACAGCAAAAAATTCAACAACAACGACCTCAACAATGAAAAACACTAAAAAATTCAACAACCACCTCAACATTGAAAAACTCCAACAATTTCAACAACAACTTCCACGATGAAAAACACCAAAAAATTCAACAACAACATCAACATTGAAAAACTCCAACAATTTCAGCAACAACCTCAACAATGAAAAACAGCAAAAAATTCAACAACAACCTCAACATTGAAAAACAGCATCAAATTCAGCTGCAACCTCAACTTTGAAAAACTCAAAAAAGTTTAAAAAACAAACCATGATAACACCAATAAATTCAACAACAAGCTCAATATTGAAAATCACCAACGAATTCATCAACAACTAAAACAATGAAAAACATCAAAAAATTCAACAAAAATTACTTCAACAATGAAAAACATCAAAAAATTCAACAACAACCTCAACACTGAAAAACTCCAAGAATTTCAACAACAACCTTCACAATGAAAAACAACAAAAATTTCAACAACAACCTCAACTTTGAAAAAACCAAAAAAGTTGAAAAAAAACCATTGATAACACGAATAAATTCAGCAACAAACTCAACATTGAAAATAACCAACAAATTCAACAACAACCTCAACAATGAAAATCATCAAAAAATTCAACAACAACATCAACATTGAAAAACACCAAAAAAATGCAACAACAACCTCAACATTGAAAAACAACAACAAATTCAACAACAACCTCAACATTGAAAAACACCAACAAATTCAACAAAAACCTCAACATTGAATAACACCTACAAATTCAACTGCAACCTCACCTTTGAGAAACACAAATAAGTTTTAAAAAACCTTGATAACTCCAATAAATTCAACAACGACCTCAACAATGAAAATCACCAAAAAATTCAGCAACAAACCCTACATTGAAAATCACCAACAAATTCAACAACAAGCTCAACTTTGAAAAAAACAAAAAGTGCAAAAAAAACCATTGATAACACCAATAAATTCAACAACAACCTCAACATTGAAAAACACCAACAAATTCAAATGCAACCTCACCATTGAATAACACAAAAAAGTTTTTAAAAAACATTGATAACACCAATAAATTCAAACACAACCTTAATATTGAAAATCACCAACAAATTCATCAACAACCTCAACAATGAAAAACATCAAAAAATTCAACAACAACGACCTCAACAATGAAAAACACTAAAAAATTCAACAACCACCTCAACATTGAAAAACTCCAACAATTTCAACAACAACTTCCACGATGAAAAACACCAAAAAATTCAACAACAAATTCGACATTGAAAATCACCAAAAAAATTCAACTGCAACCTCAACTTTGAAAAACACTAAAAAGTTTTAAAAAAGACCTTGATAACACTAATTAATTGAACAAAAACCTCAATATTGAAAATCACCATGAAATTCATCAACAACCTCAACAATGAAAAACATCAAAAAATTCAGCAAAAACAACGTCAACAATGAAAAAGACCAAAAAATTCAACAACAACGACATCAACAATGAAAAACACCAAAAAATTCAACAACAACATCAACATTGAAAAACACCAACAATTTCAGCAACAACCTCAACAATGAAAAACAGCAAAAAATTCAACAACAACGACCTCAACAATGAAAAACACTAAAAAATTCAACAACCACCTCAACATTGAAAAACTCCAACAATTTCAACAACAACTTCCACGATGAAAAACACCAAAAAATTCAACAACAACCTCAACATTGAAAAACTCCAACAAATTCAACAACAACCTCAACAATGAAAAACATCAAAAAATTCAACAACAACAACCTGAACAATAAATAACACCAAAAAAATCACCAACAACCTCAACAATGAAAAACACCAAAAAAATCAACAACAACCTCAACATTGAAAAACTCCAACAATTTCAACAGCAACCGAAATAATAAAAAACACCAAAATATTCAACAACTATCTCAACATTGAAAACCAACATCAAATTCATCAAAAACCTCAACAATGAAAAACATCAAAAAATTCAAAAACAACCTCAACATTCCAAAACACCAACAAATTCAAAAAAAACCTCAACACTGAAAAACTGCAAAATATTCAACAACATCCTCAACTTTGAAAAACACCAACAAATTGAATAACCTCAACATTGAAAATCAACAACAAATTCAACAACAACCTCAACGTTCAAAAACAGCAACAAATTCAACAACAACCTCAAAAATTAAAAACACCAACAAATTCAACAAAAACCTCAATAATGAAAAACACCTGAATATTCAACAACAATCTCAAATTTGAAAAATAACAGCAAATTCAACAACCTCAACATTGAAAAACACCAAAAAATTCAAATGCAACCTCAACTTTGTAAAATACAAAAAAAGTCAAAAAAAATGATTGATAACACCAATAAATTCAACAACAACCTCAATATTGAAAATCACCAACAAATTCAACAACAACCTCAACATTCAAAAACACCAACAAATTCAACGAAAACCTCAACAATGAAAAACACCAAAAAAATCAACAACAACCTCAACATTGAAAAATTCCAACAAATTCAACAGCAACCGAAACAGTAAAAAACACCAAAAAATTCTACAACAAACTCAACATTGAAAATCACCAACAAATTCAACAACAACCTCAGCAATGAAAAACATCAAAAAATTCAACAACAACAACCTCAACAATGAAAAAAACCAAAAAATTCAACGGCAACCTCAACTTTGAAAAATACAAAAAAGTTCAAAAAAAAGCCTTGAGAACACCAAAAAATTCAACAACAACCACGATATTTAAAACCACCAACAAATTCAACATCAACCTCAACTTTGAAAAAAACCAACAGATTCAACAACCTCAACATTCAAAAACATCAACAAACTCAACAAAAATCTCAACATTCAAAAACACCATCAAAATGAACAACAGCCTCAACAATGAATAATACCAACAAATTCAAAAACAACCTCAACTTTTAAAAATACAAAAATGTTCATCAAAATAAGAATTGATAACACCACAAATTCAACAACAACCTCAATAGTGAATATCACCAACAAATTCAGCAACAACCTCAACTTTGAAAAACGCCAACAATTTCAACAACAACCTCAACAATGAAAAACACCAAAAAATTCAACAGCAAACTCAACATTGAAAAACACCAACAAATTCAACAACAACCTCAACAATGAAAAACATCAAAAAATTCAACAACAACTTCAACATTCAAAAACAACAACAAATTGAACAAAAACCTCAACAATGAACAACACCAAAAAATTAACCAACAACCTCAACTTTGAAAAACACCAACAAATTCAACAACCTCAACATTGAATAACACCAACAAATTCAACTGCAACCTCACCTTTGAAAAACACAAAAAAGTTTTAAAAAACCTTGATAACATCAATAAATTCAACGACGACCTCAACAATGTAAAAGACCCAAAAATTCAACGACAAACTGAACATTGAAAATCAGCAACAAATACAACAACAACCTCAACTTTGAAAAAAACAAAAAGTTAAAAAACAACCATTGATAACACCAATAAATTCAACTACAAACTCAACATTGAAAATCACCAACAAATTCAACAACAACCTCAACCTTCAAAAACAACAACAAATTCAACAAAAACCTCAACATTGAAAAACACCAACAAATTGAACAACAAACTCAACATTGAAAATCACCAACAAATTCAACAACAACCTCAGCAATGATAAACAAACAAAAATTCAACATCAACAACCTGATCAATGAAAAACACCAAAACATTCAACAACAACCTCAACAGTGATAAAAACCTAACATTTCAACAACAAACTCAACAATGAAAATCATCAACAAATTCAACAACAACCTCAACAATGAAAAACACCAACAATTTCAACAACAACCTCAAGATTGAAAATCAACAACAAATTCAACAACAACCTTAGCAATGAAAAACAAACATAAATTCAACATCAACAACCTCAACAATGTAAATCACCAAAACATTCAACAACAACCTCTACAGTGAAAAACACCAACAATTTCAACAACAAACTCCACTTTCAAAAACACCATCAAATTCAACAACAACCTCAACACTGAAAAACACCAAAAAATTCAATAACAACCTCAACTTTGAAAAACACCAACAAATGCAACAACCTCAACATTGAAAAAGAGCAGCAAATTCAACAACAACCTCACCGATGAAAATCATCAAAAAAATTCAACGACAACCTGAACATTCAAAAACACCAAAAAATTCACCATAACCACAAATTTGAATAAGACCAAAAAAATTCAACTGCAATCTCAAGTTTGAAAAATACAAATAAGTTCAAAAAAAAACATTGATAACACCAATAAATTCTACAATAACCTCAATATTGAAAATCACCAACAAAGTCAACAACAACCTCAACATTGCCAAATACAAAGAAATTCAACAACAACCTCAACAATGAAAAATACCAAAACATTCAACAACAACCTCAACATTCAAAAACACCAACAAATTCAACATAAACCTCAACAATTAAAAACACCAAAAAATTCTTCGACAACGTCAACTTTGAAAAACACCAACAAATTCAACAACAACCTCAACATTCAGAAACACCAAAATATTCAACAACAACCTCAACATTGAAAAACACCAACCAATTCAACAACAAACTCAACATTGAAAATCACCAACAAATTCAACAACAACCACAACAAAAAAAAACAGAAAAAAATTCAACATCAACAAACTCAACAAAGAAAAACAGCAACAACTTCAACAACAATCGCAACAATGAAAAACACCAAAAAATTGAACAACAAACTCAACATTCAAAAACACCAACAAATTCAACAACAACCTCAACATTGAAAAATACCAAAATATTCAACAACAACCTCAACTTTGAAAAACACCAACAATTTCAAAAACCTCAACATTGAAAAACGCCAACAAATTCAACTACAGCCTCAATATTGAAAATTACCAACAAATTCAACAACAACCTCAGCAATGAAAAACATTAAAAAATTCATCAACAACCTCAACATTCAAAAACGCCAACAAATTCAACAAAAACCTCAACAAGGAAAAACACCAAAAAATTCAACAACAACCTCAACTTTCAAAAACACCAACAAATTCAACAACCTCAACATTCAAAAAAAACAACAAATTCAACAACAACCTCAACAATGAAAAACAACAAAAAATTCAACAACAACTCCAACGTTGAAAAAGACCCAACAAATTCAACAACAACCTGATTATTGAAAGTCACCAACAAAATCAACAACAACCTCAACTTTGAAAAGCACCAACAAATGCAACAACCTCAACATTGAAAAGAGCAGCAAATTCAACAACAACCTCATCAATGAAAATCATCAAAAAAATTCAACGACAACCTGAACATTCAAAAACACCAAAAAATTCACCATAACCACAAATTTGAATAAGACCAAAAAATTCAACTGCAATCTCAAGTTTGAAAAATAAAAATAAGTTCGAAAAAAACCATTGTTAACACCAATAAATTCTACAATAACCTCAGTATTGAAAATCACCAACAAAGTCAACAACAACCTCAACATTGCCAAATACAAAGAAATTCAACAACAACCTCAACAATGAAAAATACCAAAACATTCAACAACAACCTCAACATTCTAAAACACCACCAAATTCAACATAAACCTCAACAATTAAAAACACCAAAAAATTCTTCGACAACGTCAACTTTGAAAAACACCAACAAATTCAACAACAACCTCAACATTCAGAAACACCAAAATATTCAACAACAACCTCAACTTTGAAAAACACCAACCAATTCAACAACAAACACAACATTGAAAATCACCAACAAATTCAACAACAACCTCAACAATGAAAAACAGAAAAAAATTCAACATCAACAACCTCAACAAAGAAAAACAGCAACAACTTCAACAACAATCGCAACAATGAAAAACACCAAAAAATTCAATAACAAACTCAACATTGAAAATCACCAGCAAATTCTACGAAAACCTCAACAATGAAAAACATCCAAAAATTCAACAACACCCTCAACATTCCAAAACACCAACAAATTCAATAAATACCTCAACAATCAAAAACAAATTCAAAAACCTCAACATTGAAAAACACCAACAAATTCAACAACAACCTCAACAATGAAAATCACCAACAATTTCAACAACAACCTCAACTTTGAAAAACATCAACCAATTCAACAAAAACCACAACAATTAAAAAGACCAAAAAATTGAACAACAAACTCAACATTCAAAAACAACAGCAAATTCAACAACAACCTCAACATTGAAAAATACCAAAATATTCAACAACAACCTCAACTTTGAAAAACACCAACAATTTCAAAAACCTCAACATTGAAAAACGCCAACAAATTCAACTACAACCTCAATATTGAAAATTACCAACAAATTCAACAACAACCTCAGCAATGAAAAACATTAAAAAATTCATCAACAACCTCAACATTCAAAAACGCCAACAAATTCAACAAAAACCTCAACAAGGAAAAACACCAAAAAATTCAACAACAACCTCAACTTTCAAAAACACCAACAAATTCAACAACCTCAACATTCAAAAAAACCAACAAATTCAACAACAACCTCAACAATGAAAAACAACAAAAAATTCAACAACAACCCCAACGTTGAAAAAAACCCAACAAATTCAACAACAACCTGAACATTGAAAGTCACCAACAAAATAAACAACAACCTCAACTTTGAAAAACACCAAAAAATTCAACAACCTCAACATTGAAAAAGAGCAGCAAATTCAACAACAACCTCATCAATGAAAATCATCAAAAAATTTCAACGACAAACTGAACATTCAAAAACACCAAAAAATTCACCAGCAACCACAAATTTGAATAAGACCAAAAAATTCAACTGCAATCTCAAGTTTGAAAAATACAAATAAGTTCAAAAAAAACATTGATAACACCAATAAATTCTACAATAACCTCAATATTGAAAATCACCAACAAAGTCAACAAGAACCTCAACATTGCCAAACACAAAGAAATTCAACACCAACCTCAACAATGAAAAATACCAAAACATTCAACAACAACCTCAACATTCAAAAACACCAACAAATTCAACATAAACCTCAACAATTAAAAACACCAAAAAATTCTTCGACAATCTCAACTTTGAAAAACACCAACAAATTCAACAACAAACTCAACATTGAAAATCACCAACAAATTCAACAACAACCTCAACAATGAAAAACAGAAAAAAATTCAACATCAACAACCTCAACAATGAAAAACAGGAATAATTTCAACAACAATCGCAACAATGAAAAACACCAAAAAATTCAATAACAAACTCATCATTGAAAATCACCAGCAAATTCTACGAAAACCTCAACAATGAAAAACATCCAAAAATTCAACAACACCCTCAACATTCCAAAACACCAACAAATTCAATAAATACCTCAACAATGAAAAACAAATTCAAAAACCTCAACATTGAAAAGCACCAACAAATTCAACAACAACCTCAACAATAAAAATCACCAACAATTTCAACAACAACCTCAACTTTGAAAAACATCAACAAATTCAACAAAATCCACAGCAATTAAAAACACCAAAAAATTGAACAACAAGCTCAACATTCAAAAACACCAACAAATTCAACAAAAACCTCAACAAGAAAAAACACCAAAAAATTCAACAACATCAACTTTGAAAAAAACCAAAAAATTGAACAACAAACTCAACATTGAAAATCACCAACAAATTCAACAACAACCTCAGCAATGATAAACAAACAAAAATTCAACATCAACAACCTGATCAATGAAAAACACCAAAACATTCAACAACAACCTCAACAGTAATAAACACCTAACATTTCAACAACAAACTCAACAATGAAAATCATCAACAAAATCAACAACAACCTCAACAATGAAAAACACCAACTATTTCAACAACAACCTCAATATTGAAAATCAACAACAAATTCAACAACAACCTCAGCAATGAAAAACAAACATAAATTCAACATCAACAACCTCAACAATGTAAATCACCAAAACATTCAACAACAACCTCTACAGTGAAAAACACCAACAATTTCAACAACAAACTCCACTTTCGAAAACACCATCAAATTCAACATCAACCTCAACACTGAAAAACTCCAAAAAATTCAATAACAACCTCAACTTTGAAAAACACCAACAAATGCAACAACCTCAACATTGAAAAAGAGCAGCAAATTCAACAACAACCTCATCGATGAAAATCATCAAAAAAATTCAACGACAACCTGAACATTCAAAAACACCAAAAAATTCACCATAACCACAAATTTGAATAACACCAAAAAATTCAACTGCAATCTCAAGTTTGAACAATAAAAATAAGTTCAAAAAAAACCATTGATAACACCAATAAATTCTACGATAACCTCAGTATTGAAAATCACCAACAAAGTCAACAACAACCTCAACATTGCCAAATACAAAGAAATTCAACAACAACCTCAACAATGAAAAATACCAAAACATTCAACAACAACCTCAACATTCAAAAACACCAATAAATTCAACATAAACCTCAACATTTAAAAACACCAAAAAATTCTTCGACAACGTCAACTTTGAAAAACAAAAACAAATTCAACAACAACCTCAACATTCAGAAACACCAAAATATTCAACAACAACCTCAACTTTGAAAAACACCAACCAATTCAACAACAAACTCAACATTGAAAATCACCAACAAATTCAACAACAACCTCAACAATGAAAAACAGAAAAAAATTCAACATCAACAACCTCAACAATGAAAAACAGAAACAATTTCAACAACAATCGCAACAATGAAAAAACACCAAAAAATTCAATAACAAACTCAACATTGAAAATCACCAGCAAATTCTACGAAAACCTCAACAATGAAAAACATCCAAAAATTCAACAACACCCTCAACATTCCAAAACACCAACAAATTCAATAAATACCTCAACAATGAAAAACAAATTCAAAAACCTCAACATTGAAAAGCACCAACAAATTCAACAACAACCTCAACAATAAAAATCACCAACAATTTCAACAACAACCTCAACTTTGAAAAACATCAACAAATTCAACAAAATCCACAGCAATTAAAAACACCAAAAAATTGAACAACAAGCTCAACATTCAAAAACACCAACAAATTCAACAAAAACCTCAACAAGAAAAAACACCAAAAAATTCAACAACATCAACTTTGAAAAAAACCAAAAAATTGAACAACAAACTCAACATTGAAAATCACCAACAAATTCAACAACAACCTCAGCAATGATAAACAAACAAAAATTCAACATCAACAACCTGATCAATGAAAAACACCAAAACATTCAACAACAACCTCAACAGTAATAAACACCTAACATTTCAACAACAAACTCAACAATGAAAATCATCAACAAAATCAACAACAACCTCAACAATGAAAAACACCAACTATTTCAACAACAACCTCAATATTGAAAATCAACAACAAATTCAACAACAACCTCAGCAATGAAAAACAAACATAAATTCAACATCAACAACCTCAACAATGTAAATCACCAAAACATTCAACAACAACCTCTACAGTGAAAAACACCAACAATTTCAACAACAAACTCCACTTTCGAAAACACCATCAAATTCAACATCAACCTCAACACTGAAAAACTCCAAAAAATTCAATAACAACCTCAACTTTGAAAAACACCAACAAATGCAACAACCTCAACATTGAAAAAGAGCAGCAAATTCAACAACAACCTCATCGATGAAAATCATCAAAAAAATTCAACGACAACCTGAACATTCAAAAACACCAAAAAATTCACCATAACCACAAATTTGAATAACACCAAAAAATTCAACTGCAATCTCAAGTTTGAACAATAAAAATAAGTTCAAAAAAAACCATTGATAACACCAATAAATTCTACGATAACCTCAGTATTGAAAATCACCAACAAAGTCAACAACAACCTCAACATTGCCAAATACAAAGAAATTCAACAACAACCTCAACAATGAAAAATACCAAAACATTCAACAACAACCTCAACATTCAAAAACACCAATAAATTCAACATAAACCTCAACATTTAAAAACACCAAAAAATTCTTCGACAACGTCAACTTTGAAAAACAACAACAAATTCAACAACAACCTCAACATTCAGAAACACCAAAATATTCAACAACAACCTCAACTTTGAAAAACACCAACCAATTCAACAACAAACTCAACATTGAAAATCACCAACAAATTCAACAACAACCTCAACAATGAAAAACAGAAAAAAATTCAACATCAACAACCTCAACAATGAAAAACAGAAACAATTTCAACAACAATCGCAACAATGAAAAAACACCAAAAAATTCAATAACAAACTCAACATTGAAAATCACCAGCAAATTCTACGAAAACCTCAACAATGAAAAACATCCAAAAATTCAACAACACCCTCAACATTCCAAAACACCAACAAATTCAATAAATACCTCAGCAATCAAAAACAAATTCAAAAACCTCAACATTTAAAAACACCAACAAATTCAACAACAACCTCAACAATGAAAATCACCAACAATTTCAACAACAACCTCAACTTTGAAAAACATCAACAAATTCAACAAAAACCACAACAATTAAAAAGACCAAAAAAATGAACAACCATCTCAACATTCAAAAACACCAACAAATTCAACAACAACCCCAACGTTGAAAAAAACCCAACAAATTCAACAACAACCTGAACATTGAAAGACACCAACAAAGTCAACAACAACCTCAACATTGCCAAATACAAAGAAATTCAACAACAACCTCAACAATGAAAAATACCAAAACATTCAACAACAACCTCAACATTCTAAAACACCACCAAATTCAACATAAACCTCAACAATTAAAAACACCAAAAAATTCTTCGACAACGTCAACTTTGAAAAACACCAACAAATTCAACAACAACCTCAACATTCAGAAACACCAAAATATTCAACAACAACCTCAACTTTGAAAAACACCAACCAATTCAACAACAAACACAACATTGAAAATCACCAACAAATTCAACAACAACCTCAACAATGAAAAACAGAAAAAAATTCAACATCAACAACCTCAACAAAGAAAAACAGCAACAACTTCAACAACAATCGCAACAATGAAAAACACCAAAAAATTCAATAACAAACTCAACATTGAAAATCACCAGCAAATTCTACGAAAACCTCAACAATGAAAAACATCCAAAAATTCAACAACACCCTCAACATTCCAAAACACCAACAAATTCAATAAATACCTCAACAATGAAAAACAAATTCAAAAACCTCAACATTGAAAAACACCAACAAATTCAACAACAACCTCAACAATGAAAATCACCAACAATTTCAACAACAACCTCAACTTTGAAAAACATCAACCAATTCAACAAAAACCACAACAATTAAAAAGACCAAAAAATTGAACAACAAACTCAACATTCAAAAACAACAGCAAATTCAACAACAACCTCAACATTGAAAAATACCAAAATATTCAACAACAACCTCAACTTTGAAAAACACCAACAATTTCAAAAACCTCAACATTGAAAAACGCCAACAAATTCAACTACAACCTCAATATTGAAAATTACCAACAAATTCAACAACAACCTCAGCAATGAAAAACATTAAAAAATTCATCAACAACCTCAACATTCAAAAACGCCAACAAATTCAACAAAAACCTCAACAAGGAAAAACACCAAAAAATTCAACAACAACCTCAACTTTCAAAAACACCAACAAATTCAACAACCTCAACATTCAAAAAAACCAACAAATTCAACAACAACCTCAACAATGAAAAACAACAAAAAATTCAACAACAACCCCAACGTTGAAAAAAACCCAACAAATTCAACAACAACCTGAACATTGAAAGTCACCAACAAAATAAACAACAACCTCAACTTTGAAAAACACCAAAAAATTCAACAACCTCAACATTGAAAAAGAGCAGCAAATTCAACAACAACCTCATCAATGAAAATCATCAAAAAATTTCAACGACAAACTGAACATTCAAAAACACCAAAAAATTCACCAGCAACCACAAATTTGAATAAGACCAAAAAATACAACTGAAATCTCAAGTTTGAAAAATACAAATAAGTTCAAAAAAAAACATTGATAACACCAATAAATTCTACGATAACCTCAATATTGAAAATCACCAAAAAAGTCAACAACAACCTCAACATTGTCAAACACAAAGAAATTCAACAACAACCTCAACAATGAACAATACCAAAACATTCAACAACAACCTCAACATTCAAAAACACCAACAAATTCAATATAAACCTCAACAATTAAAAACACCAAAAAATTCTTCGACAATCTCAACTTTGAAAAACACCAACAAATTCAACAACAAACTCAACATTGAAAATCACCAACAAATTCAACAACAACCTCAACAATGAAAAACAGAAAAAAATTCAACATCAACAACCTCAACAATGAAAAACAGGAATAATTTCAACAACAATCGCAACAATGAAAAACACCAAAAAATTCAATAACAAACTCAACATTGAAAATCACCAGCAAATTCTACGAAAACCTCAACAATGAAAAACATCCAAAAATTCAACAACACCCTCAACATTCCAAAACACCAACAAATTCAATAAATACCTCAACAATGAAAAACAAATTCAAAAACCTCAACATTGAAAAGCACCAACAAATTCAACAACAACCTCAACAATAAAAATCACCAACAATTTCAACAACAACCTCAACTTTGAAAAACATCAACAAATTCAACAAAAACCACAGCAATTAAAAACACCAAAAAATTGAACAACAAGCTCAACATTCAAAAACACCAACAAATTCAACAAAAACCTCAACAAGAAAAAACACCAAAAAATTCAACAACATCAACTTTGAAAAAAACCAAAAAATTGAACAACAAACTCAACATTGAAAATCACCAACAAATTCAACAACAACCTCAGCAATGATAAACAAACAAAAATTCAACATCAACAACCTGATCAATGAATAACACCAAAACATTCAACAACAACCTCAACAGTAATAAACACCTAACATTTCAACAACAACCTCAATATTGAAAATCAACAACAAATTCAACAACAACCTCAGCGATGAAAAACAAACATAAATTCAACATCAACAACCTCAACAATGTAAGTCACCAAAACATTCAACAACAACCTCTACAGTGAAAAACACCAAAAAATTCAACAACAACCTCAATTTTCAATAACACCAACAAATTCAACAACCTCAACATTCAAAAAAACCAACAAATTCAACAACAACCCCAACGTTGAAAAAAACCCAACAAATTCAACAACAACCTGAACATTGAAAGTCACCAACAAATTCAACAACAACCTCAACTTTGAAAAACACCAAAAAATTCAACAACCTCAACATTGAAAAACGCCAACAAATTCAACTACAACCTCAATATTGAAAATTACCAACAAATTCAACAACAACCTCAGCAATGAAAAACATTAAAAAATTCATCAACAACCTCAACATTCAAAAAAACCAACAAATTCAACAACAACCTCAACAATGAAAAACAACAAAAAATTCAACAACAACCCGAACGTTGAAAAAAACCCAACAAATTCAACAACAACCTGAACATTGAAAGTCACCAACAATATCAACAACAACCTCAACTTTGAAAAACAGCAAAAAATTCAACAACCTCAAAATTGAAAAAGAGCAGCAAATTCAACAACAACCTCATCAATGAAAATCATCAAAAAATTTCAACGACAAACTGAACATTCAAAAACACCAAAAAATTCACCAGCAACCACAAATTTGAATAAGACCAAAAAATTCAACTGCAATCTCAAGTTTGAAAAATACAAATAAGTTCAAAAAAAAACATTGATAACACCAATAAATTCTACAATAACCTCAATATTGAAAATCACCAACAAAGTCAACAACAACCTCAACATTGCCAAACACAAAGAAATTCAACAACAACCTCAACAATGAAAAATACCAAAACATTCAACAACAACTTCAACATTCAAAAACACCAACAAATTCAACATAAACCTCAACAATTAAAAACACCAAAAAATTCTTCGACAACCTCAACTTTGAAAAACACCAACAAATTCAACAACAAACTCAACATTGAAAATCACCAACAAATTCAACAATAACCTCAACAATGAAAAACAGAAAAAAATTCAACATCAACAACCTCAACAATGAAAAACAGAAACAATTTCAACAACAATCGCAACAATGAAAAAAACACCAAAAAATTCAATAACAAACTCAACATTGAAAATCACCAGCAAATTCTACGAAAACCTCAACAATGAAAAACATCCAAAAATTCAACAACACCCTCAACATTCCAAAACACCAACAAATTCAATAAATACCTCAACAATGAAAAACAAATTCAAAAACCTCAACATTGATCAACACCAACAAATTCAACAACAACCTCAACAATGAAAATCACCAACAATTTCAACAACAACTTCAACTTTGAAAAACATCAACAAATTCAACAAAAACCACAGCAATTAAAAACACTAAAAATTTGAACAACAAACTCAACATTCAAAAACACCAACAAATTCGAAAAGAACCTCAACAATAAATAACACCAAAAAATTCAACAACAACATCAACATTGAAAAAAACCAAAAAATTGAACAACAAACTCAACATTGAAAATCACCAACAAATTCAACAACAACCTCAACAAAAAAAAACAGAAAAAAATTCAACATCAACAACCTCAACAAAGAAAAACAGCAACAAATTCAACAACAATCGCAACAATTAAAAAGACCAAAAAATTGAACAACAACCTCAACATTCAAAAACACCAACAAATTCAACATAAACCTCAACATTGAAAATCACCAACAAATTCAACAATAACCTCAACAATGAAAAACAGAAAAAAATTCAACATCAACAACCTCAACAATGAAAAACAGAAACAATTTCAACAACAATCGCAACAATGAAAAAACACCAAAAAATTCAATAACAAACTCAACATTGAAAATCACCAGCAAATTCTACGAAAACCTCAACAATGAAAAACATCCAAAAATTCAACAACACCCTCAACATTCCAAAACACCAACAAATTCAATAAATACCTCAACAATGAAAAACAAATTCAAAAACCTCAACATTGAAAAGCACCAACAAATTCAACAACAACCTCAACAATAAAAATCACCAACAATTTCAACAACAACCTCAACTTTGAAAAACATCAACAAATTCAACAAAATCCACAGCAATTAAAAACACCAAAAAATTGAACAACAAGCTCAACATTCAAAAACACCAACAAATTCAACAAAAACCTCAACAAGAAAAAACACCAAAAAATTCAACAACATCAACTTTGAAAAAAACCAAAAAATTGAACAACAAACGCAACATTGAAAATCACCAACAAATTCAACAACAACCTCAGCAATGATAAACAAACAAAAATTCAACATCAACAACCTGATCAATGAAAAACACCAAAACATTCAACAACAACCTCAACAGTAATAAACACCTAACATTTCAACAACAAACTCAACAATGAAAATCATCAACAAAATCAACAACAACCTCAACAATGAAAAACACCAACTATTTCAACAACAACCTCAATATTGAAAATCAACAACAAATTCAACAACAACCTCAGCAATGAAAAACAAACATAAATTCAACATCAACAACCTCAACAATGTAAATCACCAAAACATTCAACAACAACCTCTACAGTGAAAAACACCAACAATTTCAACAACAACCTCAACTTTCAATAACACCAACAAATTCAACAACCTCAACATTCAAAAAAACCAACAAATTCAAAAACAACCCCAACGTTGAAAAAAACCCAACAAATTCAACAACAACCTGAACATTGAAAGTCACCAACAATATCAACAACAACCTCAACTTTGAAAAACACCAAAAAATTCAACAACCTCAACATTGAAAAACGCCAACAAATTCAACTACAACCTCAATATTGAAAATTACCAACAAATTCAACAACAACCTCAGCAATGAAAAACATTAAAAAATTCATCAACAACCTCAACATTCAAAAACGCCAACAAATTCAACAACAACCTCAACAATGAAAAACAACAAAAAATTCAACAACAACCCCGACGTTGAAAAAAACCCAACAAATTCAACAACAACCTGAACATTGAAAGTCACCAACAAAATCAACAACAACCTCAACTTTGAAAAACACCAAAAAATTCAACAACCTCAACATTGAAAAAGAGCAGCACATTCAACAACAACCTCATCAATGAAAATCATCAAAAAATTTCAACGACAAACTGAACATTCAAAAACACCAAAAAATTCACCAGCAACCACAAATTTGAATAAGACCAAAAAATTCAACTGCAATCTCAAGTTTGAAAAATACAAATAAGTTCAAAAAAAAACATTGATAACACCAATAAATTCTACAATAACCTCAATATTGAAAATCACCAACAAAGTCAACAACAACCTCAACATTGCCAAACACAAAGAAATTCAACAACAACCTCAACAATGAAAAATACCAAAACATTCAACAACAACCTCAACATTCAAAAACACCAACAAATTCAACATAAACCTCAACAATTAAAAACACCAAAAAATTCTTCGACAACCTCAACTTTGAAAAACACCAACAAATTCAACAACAAACTCAACATTGAAAATCACCAACAAATTCAACAATAACCTCAACAATGAAAAACAGAAAAAAATTCAACATCAACAACCTCAACAATGAAAAACAGAAACAATTTCAACAACAATCGCAACAATGAAAAAACACCAAAAAATTCAATAACAAACTCAACATTGAAAATCACCAGCAAATTCTACGAAAACCTCAACAATGAAAATCATCCAAAAATTCAACAACACCCTCAACATTCCAAAACACCAACAAATTCAATAAATACATCAACAATGAAAAACAAATTCAAAAACCTCAACATGATAAACACCAACAAATTCAACAACAACCTCAACAATGAAAATGACCAACAATTTCAACAACAACTTCAACTTTGAAAAACATCAACAAATTCAACAAAAACCACAGCAATTAAAAACACTAAAAATTTGAACAACAAACTCAACATTCAAAAACACCAACAAATTCAAAAAAAACCTCAACAATAAATAACACCAAAAAATTCAACAACAACATCAACATTGAAAAAAACCAAAAAATTGAACAACAAACTCAACATTGAAAATCACCAACAAATTCAACAACAACCTCAACAAAAAAAAACAGAAAAAAATTCAACATCAACAACCTCAACAAAGAAAAACAGCAACAACTTCAACAACAATCGCAACAATGAAAAACACCAAAAAATTGAACAGCAACCTCAACATTCAAAAACACCAACAAATTCAACATAAACCTCAACAATTAAAAACACCAAAATATTCTTCGACAACCTCAACTTTGAAAAACACCAACAAATTCAACAACAAACTCAACATTGAAAATCACCAACAAATTCAACAACAACCTCAACAATGAAAAACAGAAAAAAATTCAACATCAACAACCTCAACAATGAAAAACAGAAACAATTTCAACAACAACCTCAACTTTGAAAAACACCAACAATTTCAAAAACCTCAACATTGAAAAACGCCAACAAATTCAACTACAACCTCAATATTGAAAATTACCAACAAATTCAACAACAACCTCAGCAATGAAAAACATTAAAAAATTCATCAACAACCTCAACATTCAAAAACGCCAACAAATTCAACAAAAACCTCAACAAGGAAAAACACCAAAAAATTCAACAACAACCTCAACATTCAAAAACACCAACAAATTCAACAACCTCAACATTCAAAAAAACCAACAAATTCAACAACAACCTCAACAATGAAAAACAACAAAAAATTCAACAACAACCCCAACGTTGAAAAAAACCCAACAAATTCAACAACAACCTGAACATTGAAAGTCACCAACAAAATCAACAACAACCTCAACTTTGAAAAACACCAAAAAATTCAACAACCTCAACATTGAAAAAGAGCAGCAAATTCAACAACAACCTCATCAATGAAAATCATCAAAAAATTTCAACGACAAACTGAACATTCAAAAACACCAAAAAATTCACCAGCAACCACAAATTTGAATAAGACCAAAAAATTCAACTGCAATCTCAAGTTTGAAAAATACAAATAAGTTCAAAAAAAAACATTGATAACACCAATAAATTCTACAATAACCTCAATATTGAAAATCACCAACAAAGTCAACAACAACCTCAACATTGCCAAACACAAAGAAATTCAACAACAACCTCAACAATGAAAAATACCAAAACATTCAACAACAACTTCAACATTCAAAAACACCAACAAATTCAACATAAACCTCAACAATTAAAAACACCAAAAAATTCTTCGACAACCTCAACTTTGAAAAACACCAACAAATTCAACAACAAACTCAACATTGAAAATCACCAACAAATTCAACAATAACCTCAACAATGAAAAACAGAAAAAAATTCAACATCAACAACCTCAACAATGAAAAACAGAAACAATTTCAACAACAATCGCAACAATGAAAAAAACACCAAAAAATTCAATAACAAACTCAACATTGAAAATCACCAGCAAATTCTACGAAAACCTCAACAATGAAAAACATCCAAAAATTCAACAACACCCTCAACATTCCAAAACACCAACAAATTCAATAAATACCTCAACAATGAAAAACAAATTCAAAAACCTCAACATTGATCAACACCAACAAATTCAACAACAACCTCAACAATGAAAATCACCAACAATTTCAACAACAACTTCAACTTTGAAAAACATCAACAAATTCAACAAAAACCACAGCAATTAAAAACACTAAAAATTTGAACAACAAACTCAACATTCAAAAACACCAACAAATTCGAAAAGAACCTCAACAATAAATAACACCAAAAAATTCAACAACAACATCAACATTGAAAAAAACCAAAAAATTGAACAACAAACTCAACATTGAAAATCACCAACAAATTCAACAACAACCTCAACAAAAAAAAACAGAAAAAAATTCAACATCAACAACCTCAACAAAGAAAAACAGCAACAAATTCAACAACAATCGCAACAATTAAAAAGACCAAAAAATTGAACAACAACCTCAACATTCAAAAACACCAACAAATTCAACATAAACCTCAACATTGAAAATCACCAACAAATTCAACAATAACCTCAACAATGAAAAACAGAAAAAAATTCAACATCAACAACCTCAACAATGAAAAACAGAAACAATTTCAACAACAATCGCAACAATGAAAAAACACCAAAAAATTCAATAACAAACTCAACATTGAAAATCACCAGCAAATTCTACGAAAACCTCAACAATGAAAAACATCCAAAAATTCAACAACACCCTCAACATTCCAAAACACCAACAAATTCAATAAATACCTCAACAATGAAAAACAAATTCAAAAACCTCAACATTGAAAAGCACCAACAAATTCAACAACAACCTCAACAATAAAAATCACCAACAATTTCAACAACAACCTCAACTTTGAAAAACATCAACAAATTCAACAAAATCCACAGCAATTAAAAACACCAAAAAATTGAACAACAAGCTCAACATTCAAAAACACCAACAAATTCAACAAAAACCTCAACAAGAAAAAACACCAAAAAATTCAACAACATCAACTTTGAAAAAAACCAAAAAATTGAACAACAAACGCAACATTGAAAATCACCAACAAATTCAACAACAACCTCAGCAATGATAAACAAACAAAAATTCAACATCAACAACCTGATCAATGAAAAACACCAAAACATTCAACAACAACCTCAACAGTAATAAACACCTAACATTTCAACAACAAACTCAACAATGAAAATCATCAACAAAATCAACAACAACCTCAACAATGAAAAACACCAACTATTTCAACAACAACCTCAATATTGAAAATCAACAACAAATTCAACAACAACCTCAGCAATGAAAAACAAACATAAATTCAACATCAACAACCTCAACAATGTAAATCACCAAAACATTCAACAACAACCTCTACAGTGAAAAACACCAACAATTTCAACAACAACCTCAACTTTCAATAACACCAACAAATTCAACAACCTCAACATTCAAAAAAACCAACAAATTCAAAAACAACCCCAACGTTGAAAAAAACCCAACAAATTCAACAACAACCTGAACATTGAAAGTCACCAACAATATCAACAACAACCTCAACTTTGAAAAACACCAAAAAATTCAACAACCTCAACATTGAAAAACGCCAACAAATTCAACTACAACCTCAATATTGAAAATTACCAACAAATTCAACAACAACCTCAGCAATGAAAAACATTAAAAAATTCATCAACAACCTCAACATTCAAAAACGCCAACAAATTCAACAACAACCTCAACAATGAAAAACAACAAAAAATTCAACAACAACCCCGACGTTGAAAAAAACCCAACAAATTCAACAACAACCTGAACATTGAAAGTCACCAACAAAATCAACAACAACCTCAACTTTGAAAAACACCAAAAAATTCAACAACCTCAACATTGAAAAAGAGCAGCACATTCAACAACAACCTCATCAATGAAAATCATCAAAAAATTTCAACGACAAACTGAACATTCAAAAACACCAAAAAATTCACCAGCAACCACAAATTTGAATAAGACCAAAAAATTCAACTGCAATCTCAAGTTTGAAAAATACAAATAAGTTCAAAAAAAAACATTGATAACACCAATAAATTCTACAATAACCTCAATATTGAAAATCACCAACAAAGTCAACAACAACCTCAACATTGCCAAACACAAAGAAATTCAACAACAACCTCAACAATGAAAAATACCAAAACATTCAACAACAACCTCAACATTCAAAAACACCAACAAATTCAACATAAACCTCAACAATTAAAAACACCAAAAAATTCTTCGACAACCTCAACTTTGAAAAACACCAACAAATTCAACAACAAACTCAACATTGAAAATCACCAACAAATTCAACAATAACCTCAACAATGAAAAACAGAAAAAAATTCAACATCAACAACCTCAACAATGAAAAACAGAAACAATTTCAACAACAATCGCAACAATGAAAAAACACCAAAAAATTCAATAACAAACTCAACATTGAAAATCACCAGCAAATTCTACGAAAACCTCAACAATGAAAATCATCCAAAAATTCAACAACACCCTCAACATTCCAAAACACCAACAAATTCAATAAATACATCAACAATGAAAAACAAATTCAAAAACCTCAACATGATAAACACCAACAAATTCAACAACAACCTCAACAATGAAAATGACCAACAATTTCAACAACAACTTCAACTTTGAAAAACATCAACAAATTCAACAAAAACCACAGCAATTAAAAACACTAAAAATTTGAACAACAAACTCAACATTCAAAAACACCAACAAATTCAAAAAAAACCTCAACAATAAATAACACGAAAAAATTCAACAACAACATCAACATTGAAAAAAACCAAAAAATTGAACAACAAACTCAACATTGAAAATCACCAACAAATTCAACAACAACCTCAACAAAAAAAAACAGAAAAAAATTCAACATCAACAACCTCAACAAAGAAAAACAGCAACAACTTCAACAACAATCGCAACAATGAAAAACACCAAAAAATTGAACAGCAACCTCAACATTCAAAAACACCAACAAATTCAACATAAACCTCAACAATTAAAAACACCAAAATATTCTTCGACAACCTCAACTTTGAAAAACACCAACAAATTCAACAACAAACTCAACATTGAAAATCACCAACAAATTCAACAACAACCTCAACAATGAAAAACAGAAAAAAATTCAACATCAACAACCTCAACAATGAAAAACAGAAACAATTTCAACAACAACCTCAACTTTGAAAAACACCAACAATTTCAAAAACCTCAACATTGAAAAACGCCAACAAATTCAACTACAACCTCAATATTGAAAATTACCAACAAATTCAACAACAACCTCAGCAATGAAAAACATTAAAAAATTCATCAACAACCTCAACATTCAAAAACGCCAACAAATTCAACAAAAACCTCAACAAGGAAAAACACCAAAAAATTCAACAACAACCTCAACATTCAAAAACACCAACAAATTCAACAACCTCAACATTCAAAAAAACCAACAAATTCAACAACAACCTCAACAATGAAAAACAACAAAAAATTCAACAACAACCCCAACGTTGAAAAAAACCCAACAAATTCAACAACAACCTGAACATTGAAAGTCACCAACAAAATCAACAACAACCTCAACTTTGAAAAACACCAAAAAATTCAACAACCTCAACATTGAAAAAGAGCAGCAAATTCAACAACAACCTCATCAATGAAAATCATCAAAAAATTTCAACGACAAACTGAACATTCAAAAACACCAAAAAATTCACCAGCAACCACAAATTTGAATAAGACCAAAAAATTCAACTGCAATCTCAAGTTTGAAAAATACAAATGAGTTCAAAAAAAAACATTGATAACACCAATAAATTCTACAATAACCTCAATATTGAAAATCACCAACAAAGTCAACAACAACCTCAACATTGCCAAACACAAAGAAATTCAACAACACCCTCAACAATGAAAAATACCAAAACATTCAACAACAACCTCAACATTCAAAAACACCAACAAATTCAATATAAAACTCAACAATTAAAAACACCAAAAAATTCTTCGACAATCTCAACTTTGAAAAACACCAAAAAATTCAACAACAAACTCAACATTGAAAATCACCAACAAATTCAACAACAACCTCAACAATGAAAAACAGAAAAAAATTCAACATCAACAACCTCAACAATGAAAAACAGGAATAATTTCAACAACAATCGCAACAATGAAAAACACCAAAAAATTCAATAACAAACTCAACATTGAAAATCACCAGCAAATTCTACGAAAACCTCAACAATGAAAAACATCCAAAAATTCAACAACACCCTCAACATTCCAAAACACCAACAAATTCAATAAATACCTCAACAATGAAAAACAAATTCAAAAACCTCAACATTGATCAACACCAACAAATTCAACAACAACCTCAACAATGAAAATCACCAACAATTTCAACAACAACTTCAACTTTGAAAAACATCAACAAATTAAACAAAAACCACAGCAATTAAAAACACTAAAAATTTGAACAACAAACTCAACATTCAAAAACACCAACAAATTCAAAAAAAACCTCAACAATAAATAACACCAAAAAATTCAACAACAACATCAACATTGAAAAAAACCAAAAAATTGAACAACAAACTCAACATTGAAAATCACCAACAAATTCAACAACAACCTCAGCAATGATAAACAAACAAAAATTCAACATCAACAACCTGATCAATGAAAAACACCAAAACATTCAACAACAACCTCAACAGTAATAAACACCTAACATTTCAACAACAAACTCAACAATGAAAATCATCAACAAAATCAACAACAACCTCAACAATGAATAACACCAACAATTTCAACAACAACCGCAATATTGAAAACCAACAACAAATTCAACAACAACCTCAGCAATGAGAAACAAACATAAATTCAACATCAACAACCTCAACAATGTAAATCACCAAAACATTCAACAACAACCTCTACAGTGAAAAACACCAACAATTTCAACAACAAACTCCACTTTCAAAAACACCATCAAATTCAACATCAACCTCAACACTGAAAAACTCCAAAAAATTCAATAACAACCTCAACTTTGAAAAACACCAACAAATGCAACAACCTCAACATTGAAAAAGAGCAGCAAATTCAACAACAACCTCATCAATGAAAATCATCAAAAAAATTCAACGACAACCTGAACATTCAAAAACACCAAAAAATTCACCATAACCACAAATTTGAATAACACCAAAAAATTCAACTGCAATCTCAAGTTTGAACAATAAAAATAAGTTCAAAAAAAACCATTGATAACACCAATAAATTCTACAATAACCTCAGTATTGAAAATCACCAACAAAGTCAACAACAACCTCAACATTGCCAAATACAAAGAAATTCAACAACAACCTCAACAATGAAAAATACCAAAACATTCAACAACAACCTCAACATTCAAAAACACCAACAAATTCAACATAAACCTCAACAATTAAAAACACCAAAAAATTCTTCGACAACGTCAACTTTGAAAAACACCAACAAGTTCAACAACAACCTCAACATTCAGAAACACCAAAATATTCAACAACAACCTCAACTTTGAAAAACACCAACCAATTCAACAACAAACTCAACATTGAAAATCACCAACAAATTCAACAACAACCTCAACAATGAAAAACAGAAAAAAATTCAACATCAACAACCTCAACAAAGAAAAACAGCAACAACTTCAACAACAATCGCAACAATGAAAAACAACAAAATATTCAATAACAAACTCAACATTGAAAATCACCAGCAAATTCTACGAAAACCTCAACAATGAAAAACATCCAAAAATTCAACAACACCCTCAACATTCCAAAACACCAACAAATTCAATAAATACCTCAGCAATCAAAAACAAATTCAAAAACCTCAACATTGAAAAACACCAACAAATTCAACAACAACCTCAACAATGAAAATCACCAACAATTTCAACAACAACCTCAACTTTGAAAAACATCAACAAATTCAACAAAAACCACAACAATTAAAAAGACCAAAAAAATGAACAACAAACTCAACATTCAAAAACACCAACAAATTCAACAACAACCTCAACATTGAAAAATACCAAAATATTCAACAACAACCTCAACTTTGAATAACACCAACAATTTCAAAAACCTCAACATTGAAAAACGCCAACAAATTCAACTACAACCTCAATATTGAAAATTACCAACAAATTCAACAACAACCTCAGCAATGAAAAACATTAAAAAATTCATCAACAACCTCAACATTCAAAAACGCCAACAAATTCAACAAAAACCTCAACAAGGAAAAACACCAAAAAATTCAACAACAACCTCAACTTTCAAAAACACCAACAAATTCAACAACCTCAACATTCAAAAAACCCAACAAATTCAACAACAACCCCAACGTTGAAAAAAACCCAACAAATTCAACAACAACCTGAACATTGAAAGTCACCAACAAAATCAACAACAACCTCAACTTTGAAAAACACCAAAAAATTCAGCCACCTCAACATTGAAAAAGAGCAGCAAATTCAACAACAACCTCATCAATGAAAATCATCAAAAAATTTCAACGACAAACTGAACATTCAAAAACACCAAAAAATTCACCAGCAACCACAAATTTGAATAAGACCAAAAAATTCAACTGCAATCTCAAGTTTGAAAAATACAAATAAGTTCAAAAAAAAACATTGATAACACCAATAAATTCTACGATAACCTCAATATTGAAAATCACCAAAAAAGTCAACAACAACCTCAACATTGTCAAACACAAAGAAATTCAACAACAACCTCAACAATGAAAAATACCAAAACATTCAACAACAACCTCAACATTCAAAAACACCAACAAATTCAACATAAACCTCAATAATTAAAAACACCAAAAATTTCTTCGACAACCTCAACGTTGAAAGACACCAACAAATTCAACAACAAACTCAACATTGAAAATCACCAACAAATTCAACAACAACCTCAACAATGAAAAACAGAAAAAAATTCAACATCAACAACCTCAACAATGAAAAACAGAAACAATTTCAACAACAATCGCAACAATGAAAAAACACCAAAAAATTCAATAACAAACTCAACATTGAAAATCACCAGCAAATTCTACGAAAACCTCAACAATGAAAAACATCCAAAAATTCAACAACACCCTCAACATTCCAAAACACCAACAAATTCAATAAATACCTCAACAATGAAAAACAAATTCAAAAACCTCAACATTGATAAACACCAACAAATTCAACAACAACCTCAACAATGAAAATCACCAACAATTTCAACAACAACTTCAACTTTGAAAAACATCAACAAATTCAACAAAAACCACAGCAATTAAAAACACTAAAAATTTGAACAACAAACTCAACATTCAAAAACACCAACAAATTCAAAAAGAACCTCAACAATAAATAACACGAAAAAATTCAACAACAACATCAACATTGAAAAAAACCAAAAAATTGAACAACAAACTCAACATTGAAAATCACCAACAAATTCAACAACAACCTCAACAAAAAAAAACAGAAAAAAATTCAACATCAACAACCTCAACAAAGAAAAACAGCAACAACTTCAACAACAATCGCAACAATGAAAAACACCAAAACATTGAACAACAAACTCAACATTCAAAAACACCAACAAATTCAGCAACAACCTCAACATTGAAAAATACCAAAATATTCAACAACAACCTCAACTTTGAAAAACACCAACAATTTCAAAAACCTCAACATTGAAAAATGCCAACAAATTCAACTACAACCTCAATATTGAAAATTACCAACAAATTCAACAACAACCTCAGCAATGAAAAACATTAAAAAATTCATCAACAACCTCAACATTCAAAAACGCCAACAAATTCAACAAAAACCTCAACAAGGAAAAACACCAAAAAATTCAACAACAACCTCAACATTCAAAAACACCAACAAATTCAACAACCTCAACATTCAAAAAAACCAACAAATTCAACAACAACCTCAACAATGAAAAACAACAAAAAATTCAACAACAACCCCAACGTTGAAAAAACCCAACAAATTCAACAACAACTTGAATATTGAAAGTCACCAACAAAATCAACAACAACCTCAACTTTGAAAAACACCAAAAAATTCAACAACCTCAACATTGAAAAAGAGCAGCAAATTCAACAACCACCTCATCAATGAAAATCATCAAAAAATTTCAACGACAAACTGAACATTCAAAAACACCAAAAAATTCACCAGCAACCACAAATTTGAATAAGACCAAAAAATTCAACTGCAATCTCAAGTTTGAAAAATACAAATAAGTTCAAAAAAAAACATTGATAACACCAATAAATTCTACAATAACCTCAATATTGAAAATCACCAACAAAGTCAAAAACAACCTCAACATTGCTTAACACAAAGAAATTGAACAACAACATCAACAATGAAAAACACCAAAACATTCAACAACAACCTCAACATTCAAAAAACCCAGCAAATTCAACGAAAACCTCAACAATTAAAAACACCAAAAAATTCTTCGACAACCTCAACTTTGAAAAACATCAACAAATTCAACAACAACCTCAACATTCAGAAACACCAAAAAATTCAACAACAACCTCAACTTTGAAAAACACCAACAAATTCAACAACAAACTCAACATTGAAAATCACCAACAAATTCAACAACAACCTCAACAATGAAAAACAGAAAAAAATTCAACATCAACAACCTCAACAATGAAAAACAGAAACAATTTCAACAACAATCGCAACAATGAAAAACACCAAAAAATTCAATAACAAACTCAACATTGAAAATCACCAGCAAATTCTACGAAAACCTCAACAATGAAAATCATCCAAAAATTCAACAAAAACCTCAAAGATAAAAAACACCAAAAAATTCAACAACAAACTCAACATTGAAAATCACCAACAAATTCAACAACAACCTCAGCAATGATAAACAAACAAAAATTCAACATCAACAACCTGATCAATGAAAAACAACAAAACATTCAACAACTACCTCAACAGTGATTAACACCTAACATTTCAACAACAAACTCAACAATGAAAATCATCAACAAATTCAACAACAACCTCAACAATGAAAAACACCAACTATTTCAACAACAACCGCAATATTGAAAATCAACAACAAATTCAACAACAACCTCAGCAATGAGAAACAAACATAAATTCAACATCAACAACCTCAACAATGTAAATCACCAAAACATTCAACAACAACCTCTACAGTGAAAAACACCAACAATTTCAACAACAAACTCCACTTTCAAAAACACCATCAAATTCAACATCAACCTCAACACTGAAAAACTCCAAAAAATTCAATAACAACCTCAACTTTGAAAAACACCAACAAATGCAACAACCTCAACATTGAAAAAGAGCAGCAAATTCAACAACAACCTTATCAATGAAAATCATCAAAAAAATTCAACGACAACCTGAACATTCAAAAACACCAAAAAATTCACCATAACCACAAATTTGAATAACACCAAAAAATTCAACTGCAATCTCAAGTTTGAACAATAAAAATAAGTTCAAAAAAAACCATTGATAACACCAATAAATTCTACGATAACCTCAGTATTGAAAATCACCAACAAAGTCAACAACAACCTCAACATTGCCAAATACAAAGAAATTCAACAACAACCTCAACAATGAAAAATACCAAAACATTCAACAACAACCTCAACATTCAAAAACACCAACAAATTCAACAACAACCTCAACAATGAAAAACACCAAAAAATTCACCAACAACCAAAAATTTGAATAACATCAAAAAATTCAACTGCAACCTCATGTTTGAAAAATACAACATATTCAACAACAAACTCAACTTTGAAAAACACCAACAAATGCAACAACCTCAACATTGAAAAACAGAAAAAAATTCAACTACAACCACAATTTTGAAAAATACAAAAAGATTCAAAAAAAAACATTGAATACACCAATCAATTCAGCAACAACCTCATTATTGAATATCACCAACAAATTCAACAACAACCTCAACATTGAAAAATACCAAAATATTCAACAACAACCTCAACTTTGAAAAACACCAACAATTTCAAAAACCTCAACATTGAAAAACGCCAACAAATTCAACTACAACCTCAATATTGAAAATTACCAACAAATTCAACAACAACCTCAGCAATGAAAAACATTAAAAAATTCATCAACAACCTCAACATTCAAAAACGCCAACAAATTCAACAAAAACCTCAACAAGGAAAAACACCAAAAAATTCAACAACAACCTCAACATTCAAAAACACCAACAAATTCAACAACCTCAACATTCAAAAAAACCAACAAATTCAACAACAACCTCAACAATGAAAAACAACAAAAAATTCAACAACAACCCCAACGTTGAAAAAAACCCAACAAATTCAACAACAACCTGAACATTGAAAGTCACCAACAAAATCAACAACAACCTCAACTTTGAAAAACACCAAAAAATTCAACAACCTCAACATTGAAAAAGAGCAGCAAATTCAACAACAACCTCATCAATGAAAATCATCAAAAAATTTCAACGACAAACTGAACATTCAAAAACACCAAAAAATTCACCAGCAACCACAAATTTGAATAAGACCAAAAAATTCAACTGCAATCTCAAGTTTGAAAAATACAAATAAGTTCTAAAAAAAAATTGATAACACCAATAAATTCTTCAATAACCTCAATATTTAAAATCACCAAAAAAGTCAACAACAACCTCAACATTGCCAAACACAAAGAAATTCAACAACAACATCAACAATGAAAAACACCAAAACATTCAACAACAACCTCAACATTCAAAAAACCCAGCAAATTCAACGAAAACCTCAACAATTAAAAACACCAAAAAATTCTTCGACAACGTCAACATTGAAAATCACCAACAAATTCAACAACAACCTCAACAATGAAAAACAGAAAAAAATTCAACATCAACAACCTCAACAATGAAAAACAGAAACAATTTCAACAACAATCGCAACAATGAAAAACACCAAAAAATTCAATAACAAACTCAACATTGAAAATCACCAGCAAATTCTACGAAAACCTCAACAATGAAAAACATCCAAAAATTCAACAACACCCTCAACATTCCAAAACACCAACAAATTCAATAAATACCTCAACAATGAAAAACAAATTCAAAAACCTGAACATTGATAAACACCAACAAATTCAACAACAACCTCAACAATGAAAATCACCAACAATTTCAACAACAACCTCAACTTTGAAAACCATCAACAAATTCAACAAAAACCACAGCAATTAAAAACACCAAAAAATTTAACAACAAACTCAACATTCAAAAACACCAACAAATTCAACAAAATCCTCAACAATAAAAAACACCAAAAAATTCAACAACAACATCAACCTTGAAAAACACCAACAAATTCAAAAACCTCAACACTGACAAACACCAACAAATTCATGAACAACCTCAACATTGTAAAACTCCAACATATTCAACAACAACCTCAATATTGAAAATCAACAACAAATTCAACAACAACCTCAGCAATGTAAAACGTACAAAAATTCAACATCAACAACTTCAACAATGAAAAACACCAAAACATTCAACAACAACCTCATCAGTGAAAAACACCAAAAATTTCAACAACAAACTCAACTTTCAGAAACACCATCACATTCAAAAACATCTGCAGCACTGAGAAACACCAAAAACTTCAATAACAACCTCAACTTTGAAAAACACCAAAAAATGCACCAACCTCAACATTGAAAAACAGCAACAAATTCAACTACAACCTCAACTTTGAAAAATACAAAAAGTTTAAAAAAAAACCATTGAATACACCAATAAATTCAGCAACAACATCAATATTGAAGATCACCAACAAATTCAACAACAACCTCAACATTGCAAAACACCAACAAATTCAACTGCAACCTCAACTTTGAAAAATACAAAAAAGTTAAAAAAAAACCATTGATAACACCAATAAATTCAACAACAACCTCAATAATTAAAATCACCAACAAATTCAATAACAACCTCAACAATGAAAAGCAACAAAAAATTCAACAACAACCTCAACAATGAAAAATACCAAAAAATTCAACAACAACCCAACATTGAAAATCACCAAAGTATTCAACAACAAACTCAACTTTCAAAAACACCATGAAATTCAACAACCTCAACATTGAAAAACCGCAACAAATTCAACAACAACCTCAACTTTTAAAAATACAAAAAGATTCAAGAAAATAAAAATTGAAAACTCCAACAAATTCAACAACAACCTCATCAATGAAAAACATCAAGAAATTCAACAACAACCTCAACAATGAAAAACACCAACAAATTCAAAAAGTACCGCAACAATGAAAAACAACAAAAAATTGAACAACTCCCTCAACTTTCAGAAACACCAACAAATTCAACAACCTCAACATTGAAAAACTCCAACAAATTCAATGACAACCTCAACAATGAAAATCGCAAAAAAATTCATCGACAACCTCAACATTCAAAAACACCAACAAATTCAACAAAAACCTCAACAATTAAAAACACGAAAAAATTCAACAACAACATCAACTTTGAAAAAAACCAACAAATTCAACCACCTCAACATTGAAAAACACCAACAAATTCAACTGCAACCTCAGCAATGAAAAACATCAAAAAAATCAACAACAACCTCAACAATGAAAAACACCATCAAATTCAACAACAACCTCAAAATTCAAAATCACCAAAAAATAAAAACAACAACCTCAACATTCAAATACACCAACAAATTCAACCAAATCCTCAACAATGAAAAACACCAAAAAATTCAACAACAACCTCATCTTTGATAAACACCAACAAATTCTACAACCTCAACATTTAAATACACCAACAAATTCATCAACAACCTCAACAATGAAAAATACCAAAAAATTCAACAACCACCACAACATTGAAAAACTACAACAATTTCAACAACAACCCCAACAATGAAAAACAACAAAATATTGAACAACAAACTCAACATTGAAAATCACCAACAAATTCAACAACAACCACAACAATGAAAAACATCAAAAAATTCAACAACAACCTCAACATTCAAATACAACAACAAATTTAGCATAAACCTCAACAATGAAAATCACGAAAAAATTCAACAACTTTGAAAATTACAAAAAAGAACAAAAAAAACCATTGATAACACCAATAAATGCAACAACCTCAACATTGAAAATCACCAACAAATTCAACAACAACCTCAGCAATGAAAAACATCAAAAAATTCAACAACAACCTCAACAATGAAAAACACCAACAAATTCAACAACAACCTCAACATTCAAAAACACCAAAAAATAAAAACAACAACCTCAATATTCAAATACACCAACAAATTCAAACAAATCCTCAACAATGAAAAATACCAAAAAATTCAACAACAACCTCAACTTTGAAAAACACCAACAAAGTCAACAACCTCAACATTGAAAAACACCAACAAATTCATCAACAACCTCAACAATGAAAAACAGCAAAAATTCAACAAAAACGATCTCAACAATGAAAAACACCAAAATAATCAACAACAACCTCAACATTGAAAAACACCAACAATTTCAACAACAACCTCACCATTGAGAAAACAACAAAATATTGAACAACAAACTGAACATTGAAAAACACCAACAAATTCAACAACAACCTCAACAATGAAAAACATCAATAAATTCAACAACAACTTCAACATTCAAAAACTAGAACAAATTCAAGATAAACCTCAACCATGAAAAACACCAACAATTTCAACAACAACCTCACCATTGAGAAAACAACAAAATATTGAACAACAAACTCAACATTGAAAATCACCAACAAATTCAACAACAACCTCAACATTGAAATATACCAACAAATTCAACAACAACCTCAACATTCAACAACACCAACAAATTCAACAAAAACCTCAACAATGAAAAACACCCAAAAATTGATCAACTCCCTCAACTTTCAAAAACACCAACAAATTCAACAACCTCAACATTGAAAATCTCCAACAAATTAAATGACAACCTCAACAATGAAAATCACCAAAAAATTCAACGACAACCTCAACAATCAAAAACACCAACAAATTCAACAAAAACCTCAACAATTAAAAACACCAAAAAATTCGACTGCAACCTCAACTTTGAAAAATACAAAAAAGAACAAAAAAATCCATTGATAACACCAATAAATGCAACAACCTCAACATTGAAAATCTCCAACAAATTCAACAACAACCTCAGCAATGAAAAACATCAAGAAATTCAACAACAACCTCAACAATGAAAAACACCAACAAATTCAAAAAGTACCGCAACAATGATAAACACCAAAAAATTCAACAACAACCTCAACAATGAAAAACACCAAAAAATTCAACAACAAACTCAACATTGAAAATCATCAACAAATTCCACATCAACCTCAACAATGAAAAACATCAACAAATTCAACAACAACTGCAACATTCAAAAACAAGAACAAATTCAACAAAAAAACTCAACAATGAAAAACACCAAAAAATTCAACAACAACCTCAACTTTGAAAAACACCAATAAATTCAACAACCTCAACATTGAGAAACAGCAACAAATTCAACTGTAACCTCAACTTTGAAAAATACAAAAAGATTCAAAAAAAAAACATTGAATACACCAATAAATTCAACAACAACCTCAATGTTGAAAATCACCAAAAAATTCAACGACAACCTCAACATTGAAAAACACCAAAATATTCAACAAGAACCTCACTTTGAAAGACACCAACAAATTCAAAAACCTCAACATGGAAAAACACCAACAAATTCAACTACAACCTCAATATTGAAAAACACTAACAAATTCAACAAAAACCTCAACAATGAAAAACACCAAAAAATTCATCAACATCCTCAACATTCAAAAACACCGACAAATTCCACAAAAACCTCAACAATGAAAAACACCAAAAAATTCATCAACACCATCAACATTGAAAAACATCAACAAATTCAACAACAACCTCAACATTCAAAAACACCAAAAAATAAAAACATCAACCTCAACATTCCAAAACACCAACAAATTCAACAAAAACCTCAACGATGAAAAACACCAAAAAATTCAACAACAACCTCAACTTTGAAAAACACAAACAAATTCAACAACCTCAACACTGAAAAACACCAACAAATTCAACAACAACCTCAACATTGAAATACTCCAACCAATTCAACAACAACCTCAACAATGAAAAACACCAAAAAATTCAACAACAACATCAAAATTCAAAAACACCAACTATCTCAACAACAACCTCAGCAATGAAAAACATCAAAAAATCCAACAACAACCTCAACAATGAAAAACAGCAGAAAAATTCAACAACAACCTCAACAATGAAAAAGACCAAACAAAGCAATAAAAACATCAACATTGAAAAACTCCAACAATTTCAACAACTACCACAACAATTAAAAACACCAAAAATTCGACAACAAACTCAACATTGAAAATCACCAACGATTTCAACAAAAATCTCAACAATGAAAAACACCAAAAAATTCATCAACATCCTCAACATTCAAAAACACCAACAAATTCAACAAAAACCTCAACAATGAAAAACACGCAAAAAAACAACATCATCAACAATGAAAAACACCAACAAATTCAACATCAACCTCAACTTTGAAAAAAAACAAGTTCAACAAAAATCTCAACATTGAAAAAATACTAAAAAATTCCACAACAACCTCAACAATGATAAACACCAAAAAATTCAACAACAACCTTAACATTCAAAAACAACATCAAATAAAAACAACAACCTCAACAATGAAATAGACCAACAAATTCAACCAAAACCTCAACAATGAAAAACACCAGAAAATTCAACAACAACCTCAACTTTGAAAAACACCAACAAATTCAACAACCTCAACATTGAAAAACACCAACAAATTCAGCAACAACCTCAACATTGAAAAACACCAAAAAAATTAAACAACAACCTCAAAAATGAAAAACACCAAAAAAATCAATAAAAACCTCAACATTGAAAAACTCCAAGAATTTCAACAACTACCACAACATTCAAAAACACCAACAAATTCGAAAACAAACACAACATTGAAAATCACCATCAATTTCAACAAAAACCTCAACAATGAAAAACACCAAAAAATTCAACAACAACCTCAATTTTGAAAAACACCAACAGATTTAACATCCTCAACATTCAAATACACCAACAAATTCAACAACAACCTGAGCTTTGAAAAACACAAACAAGATCAACAACCTCAACACTGAAAAACACCAACAACTTCAACAACAACCTCAACATTGAAAAACACCAAAAAAATTAAACAACAACCTCAAAAATGAAAAACACCAAAAAAATCAATATAAACCTCAACATTGAAAAACACCAAAAAATTCCACAACAACCTCAACAATGAAAAACACCAAAAAATTCAACAACAACCTCCACATTCAAAAACACCAAAAAATAAATAAAACAACCTCAACATTCAAAAACACAAACAAATTCAACAACAACCTCAACAATGAAAAACATCAAAAAATTCAACAGCAACCTCCACATTCAAAAACACCAAAAAATAAAAACAACAACCTCAATATTCAAATACACCAACAAATTCAAACAAATCCTCAACAATGAAAAATACCAAAAAATTCAACAACAACCTCAACTTTGAAAAACACCAACAAAGTCAACAACCTCAACATTGAAAAACACCAACAAATTCATCAACAACCTCAACAATGAAAAACAGCAAAAATTCAACAAAAACGATCTCAACAATGAAAAACACCAAAATAATCAACAACAACCTCAACATTGAAAAACACCAACAATTTCAACAACAACCTCACCATTGAGAAAACAACAAAATATTGAACAACAAACTGAACATTGAAAAACACCAACAAATTCAACAACAACCTCAACAATGAAAAACATCAATAAATTCAACAACAACTTCAACATTCAAAAACTAGAACAAATTCAAGATAAACCTCAACCATGAAAAACACCAACAATTTCAACAACAACCTCACCATTGAGAAAACAACAAAATATTGAACAACAAACTCAACATTGAAAATCACCAACAAATTCAACAACAACCTCAACATTGAAATATACCAACAAATTCAACAACAACCTCAACATTCAACAACACCAACAAATTCAACAAAAACCTCAACAATGAAAAACACCCAAAAATTGATCAACTCCCTCAACTTTCAAAAACACCAACAAATTCAACAACCTCAACATTGAAAATCTCCAACAAATTAAATGACAACCTCAACAATGAAAATCACCAAAAAATTCAACGACAACCTCAACAATCAAAAACACCAACAAATTCAACAAAAACCTCAACAATTAAAAACACCAAAAAATTCGACTGCAACCTCAACTTTGAAAAATACAAAAAAGAACAAAAAAATCCATTGATAACACCAATAAATGCAACAACCTCAACATTGAAAATCTCCAACAAATTCAACAACAACCTCAGCAATGAAAAACATCAAGAAATTCAACAACAACCTCAACAATGAAAAACACCAACAAATTCAAAAAGTACCGCAACAATGATAAACACCAAAAAATTCAACAACAACCTCAACAATGAAAAACACCAAAAAATTCAACAACAAACTCAACATTGAAAATCATCAACAAATTCCACATCAACCTCAACAATGAAAAACATCAACAAATTCAACAACAACTGCAACATTCAAAAACAAGAACAAATTCAACAAAAAAACTCAACAATGAAAAACACCAAAAAATTCAACAACAACCTCAACTTTGAAAAACACCAATAAATTCAACAACCTCAACATTGAGAAACAGCAACAAATTCAACTGTAACCTCAACTTTGAAAAATACAAAAAGATTCAAAAAAAAAACATTGAATACACCAATAAATTCAACAACAACCTCAATGTTGAAAATCACCAAAAAATTCAACGACAACCTCAACATTGAAAAACACCAAAATATTCAACAAGAACCTCACTTTGAAAGACACCAACAAATTCAAAAACCTCAACATGGAAAAACACCAACAAATTCAACTACAACCTCAATATTGAAAAACACTAACAAATTCAACAAAAACCTCAACAATGAAAAACACCAAAAAATTCATCAACATCCTCAACATTCAAAAACACCGACAAATTCCACAAAAACCTCAACAATGAAAAACACCAAAAAATTCATCAACACCATCAACATTGAAAAACAGCAACAAATTCAACAACAACCTCAACATTCAAAAACACCAAAAAATAAAAACATCAACCTCAACATTCCAAAACACCAACAAATTCAACAAAAACCTCAACGATGAAAAACACCAAAAAATTCAACAACAACCTCAACTTTGAAAAACACAAACAAATTCAACAACCTCAACACTGAAAAACACCAACAAATTCAACAACAACCTCAACATTGAAATACTCCAACCAATTCAACAACAACCTCAACAATGAAAAACACCAAAAAATTCAACAACAACATCAAAATTCAAAAACACCAACTATCTCAACAACAACCTCAGCAATGAAAAACATCAAAAAATCCAACAACAACCTCAACAATGAAAAACAGCAGAAAAATTCAACAACAACCTCAACAATGAAAAAGACCAAACAAAGCAATAAAAACATCAACATTGAAAAACTCCAACAATTTCAACAACTACCACAACAATTAAAAACACCAAAAATTCGACAACAAACTCAACATTGAAAATCACCAACGATTTCAACAAAAATCTCAACAATGAAAAACACCAAAAAATTCATCAACATCCTCAACATTCAAAAACACCAACAAATTCAACAAAAACCTCAACAATGAAAAACACGCAAAAAAACAACATCATCAACAATGAAAAACACCAACAAATTCAACATCAACCTCAACTTTGAAAAAAAACAAGTTCAACAAAAATCTCAACATTGAAAAAATACTAAAAAATTCCACAACAACCTCAACAATGATAAACACCAAAAAATTCAACAACAACCTTAACATTCAAAAACAACATCAAATAAAAACAACAACCTCAACAATGAAATAGACCAACAAATTCAACCAAAACCTCAACAATGAAAAACACCAGAAAATTCAACAACAACCTCAACTTTGAAAAACACCAACAAATTCAACAACCTCAACATTGAAAAACACCAACAAATTCAGCAACAACCTCAACATTGAAAAACACCAAAAAAATTAAACAACAACCTCAAAAATGAAAAACACCAAAAAAATCAATAAAAACCTCAACATTGAAAAACTCCAAGAATTTCAACAACTACCACAACATTCAAAAACACCAACAAATTCGAAAACAAACACAACATTGAAAATCACCATCAATTTCAACAAAAACCTCAACAATGAAAAACACCAAAAAATTCAACAACAACCTCAATTTTGAAAAACACCAACAGATTTAACATCCTCAACATTCAAATACACCAACAAATTCAACAACAACCTGAGCTTTGAAAAACACAAACAAGATCAACAACCTCAACACTGAAAAACACCAACAACTTCAACAACAACCTCAACATTGAAAAACACCAAAAAAATTAAACAACAACCTCAAAAATGAAAAACACCAAAAAAATCAATATAAACCTCAACATTGAAAAACACCAAAAAATTCCACAACAACCTCAACAATGAAAAACACCAAAAAATTCAACAACAACCTCCACATTCAAAAACACCAAAAAATAAATAAAACAACCTCAACATTCAAAAACACAAACAAATTCAACAACAACCTCAACAATGAAAAACATCAAAAAATTCAACAGCAACCTCCACATTCAAAAACACCAAAAAATAAATACAACAACCTCAACATTCAAAAACACAAACAAATTCAACAACAACCTCAACAATGAAAAACACCAAAAAATTGAACAACTCCCTCAACTTTCAAAAACACCAACAAATTCAACAACCTCAACATTGAAAATCTCCAACAAATTCAATGACAATGAAAATGACCAAAAAATTCAAGGACAACCTCAACATTCAAAAACACCAACAAATTCAACAAAAACCTCAACAATTAAAAACACGAAAAAATTCAACTGCAACCTCAACTTTGAAAAGTACAACATAGAACAAAAAAAATCAATTGATAACACCAATAAATGCAACAACCTCAACATTGAAAATCTCCAACAAATTCAACAACAACCTCAGCAATGAAAAACATCAAGAAATTCAACAACAACCTCAACAATGAAAAACACCAACAAATTCAAAAAGTACCGCAACAATGAAAAACACCAAAAAATTCAACAACAACCTCAACAATGAAAAACACCAAAAAATTCATCAACAAACTCAACATTGAAATCATCAACAAATTCCACATCAACCTCAACAATGAAAAACATCAACAAATTCAACAACAACCGCAACATTCAAAAACAAGAGCAAATTCAACAAAAAAACTCAACAATGAAAAACACCAAAAAATTCAACAACAACCTCAACTTTGAAAAACACCAATATATTTAACAACCTCAACATTGAGAAAGAGCAACAAAGTCAACTGTAACCTCAACTTTGAAAAATACAAAAAGATTTAAAAAAAAACATTGAATACACCAATAAATTCAACAACAACCTCAATGTTGAAAATCACCAAAAAATTCAACGACAACCTCAACATTGAAAAACACCATAATATTCAACAACGCCCTCAACTTTGAAAGACACCAACAAATTCAAAAACCTCAACATGGAATAACACCAACAAATTCAACTACAACCTCAATATTGAAAAACACTAACAAATTCAACAAAAACCTCAACAATGAAAAAGACCAAAAGAATTCAACAACAACCTTAACATTCAAAAACACAAAAGAATAAAAACAACAACCTCAACTTTGCAAAACACGAACAAATTCAACAACCTCAACATTGAATAACGACATCAAATTCAACAACAACCTCAACATTGAAAAACTCCAACAAATTCCACAACATCCTCACCAATGAAAAACACCAAAAAATTCAACAACAACCTCAACATTCAAAAACAACAACAATTTCAACAACAACCTCAGCAATGAAAAACACCAAAAAATTCAACAACATCCTCAACAATGTAAAATACCAAAAAATTTCAAGAACAACCTCAACAATGAAAAACACCAAAAAAATCAATAAAAACCTCAACATTGAAAAACGCCAAGAATTTCAAGAACTACCACAACATTCAAAAACACCAACAAATTCGACAACAAACACAACATTGAAAATCACTATCAATTTCAACAAAAACCTCAACTTTGAAAAACACCAACAAATTCAACAAGCTCAACATTGAAAAACACCAACAAATTCGAATGCAACATCAACTTTGAAAAGTACAAAAAAGATCAAAAAAAACCATTGATAAGACCAATAAATTCAACAACCACAACATTGAAAATCACCAACAAATTCAACAACAACCTCAGCAATGAAAAACATCAAAAAATTCAACAACAACCTCAACATTCAAAAACACCAACAATTTCAACAACAACCTCAGCAATGAATAACATCAAAAAATTCAACAACAACCTCAAAAATGAAAAACACGAAAAAAATTCAACAACAACCTCAGCAATGAAAAACTCCAAAAAATTGAACAACTCCCTCAACTTTCAAAAAAACCAACAAATTCAACAACCTCAACATTGAAAAACTCCAACAAATTCAATGACAACCTCAACAATGAAAATCACCAAAAAATTCAACGACAACCTCAACATTCAAAAACACCAACAAATTCAACAAAAACCTCAACAATTCAAAACACGAAAAAATTCAACAACAACATCAACTTTGAAAAAAACCAACAAATTCAACAACCTCAACATTGAAAAACACCAACAAATTCAACTGCAACCTCAACTTTGAAAAATACAACAAAGAACAAAAAACATCATTGATAACACCAATAAAAGCAACATCCTCAACATTGAAAAACACCAACAAATTCAACAACAACCTCAGCAATGAAAAACATCAAAAAATTCAACAACAACCTCAACAATGAAAAACACCAAAAATTCATCAACACCATCAACATTGAAAAACATCAACAAATTCAACAACAACCTCAACATTCAAAAACACCAAAAAATAAAAACATCAACCTCAACATTCCAAAACACCAACAAATTCAACAAAAACCTCAACGATGAAAAACACCAAAAAATTCAACAACAACCTCAACTTTGAAAAACACAAACAAATTCAACAACCTCAACACTGAAAAACACCAACAAATTCAACAACAACCTCAACATTGAAATACCCCAACCAATTCAACAACAACCTCAACAATGAAAAACAGCAAAAAATTCAACAACATCCTCAACAATGTAAAATACCAAAAAAATTCAAGAACAACCTCAACAATGAAAAACACCAAAAAAATCAATAAAAACCTCAACATTGAAAAACTCCAAGAATTTCAACAACTACCACAACATTCAAAAACACCAACAAATTCGAAAACAAACACAACATTGAAAATCACCATCAATTTCAACAAAAACCTCAACAATGAAAAACACCAAAAAATTCAACAACAACCTCAATTTTGAAAAACACCAACAGATTTAACATCCTCAACATTCAAATACACCAACAAATTCAACAACAACCTGAGCTTTGAAAAACACAAACAAGATCAACAACCTCAACACTGAAAAACACCAACAACTTCAACAACAACCTCAACATTGAAAAACTCCATCAAATTCAACAACAACCTCAACTTTGAAAAACACCAACAAATTCATCAAGCTCAACATTGAAAAACACCAACAAATTCGAATGCAAACTCAACTTTGAAAACTACAAAAAAGATCAAAAAAAGCCATTGATAAGACCGATAAATTCAACAACCTCAACATTGAAAATCACCAACAAATTCAACAACAACCTCAGCAATGAAAAACATCAAAAAATTCAACAACAACCTCAACATTCAAAAACACCAACAATTTCAACAACAACCGCACCAATGAAAAACATCAAAAAAATTCAACAACAACCTCAACAATGAAAAACACGAAAAAAATTCAACAACAACCTCAACAATGAAAAACACCAAAAAAATCAATAAAAACCTCAACATTGAAAAGCACCAAAAAATTCCACAACAACGTCAACAATGAAAAACACCAAAAAATTGAACAACTCCCTCAACTTTCAAAAACAACAACAAATTCAACAACCTCAACATTGAAAAACTCCAACAAATTCAATGACAACCTCAAAAATGAAAATCACCAACAAATTCAACGACAACCTCAACATTCAAAAACACCAACAAATTCAACAAAAACCTCGACAATTAAAAACGCGAAAAAATTCAACAACAACATCAACTTTGAAAAAAACCAACAAATTCAACAACCTCAACATTGAAAAACACCAACAAATTCAACTGCAACCTCAACTTTGAAAAATACAAAAAAGAACAAAAATAACCATTGATAACACCAATAAATGCAACATCCTCAACATTGAAAATCACCAACAAATTCAACAACAACCTCAGCAATGAAAAACATCAAAAAATTCAACAACAACCTCAACAATGAAAAACACCAACAAATTCAACAACAACCTCAACATTCAAAAACACCAAAAAATAAAAACAACAACCTCAACATTCAAATACACCAACAAATTCAACCAAATCCTCAACAATGAAAAACACGAAAAAATTCAACAACAACCTCATCTTTGAAGAACATCAACAAATTCTACAACCTCAAATTGAAAAACACCAACAAATGCATCAACAACCTCAACAATGAAAAATACCAAAAAATTCAACAACAACCACAACATTGAAAATCACCAACAAATTCAACAACAACCTCAGCAATGAAAAACATCAAAAAATTCATCAACAACCTCAACAATGAAAAACACCAACAAATTCAACAACAACCTCAACATTCAAAAACACCAAAAAATAAAAACAACAACCTCAACATTCAAATACACCAACAAATTCAAACAAATCCTCAACAATGAAAAACACCAAAAAATTCAACAACAACCTCAATTTTGAAAAACACCAACAGATTTAAAAACCTCAACATTCAAATACACCAACAAATTCAACAACAACCTGAGCTTTGAAAAACACAAACAAATTCAACAATCTCAACAATGAAAAACACCAACAAATTCAACAACAACCTCAACATTGAAAAACTCCAACAAATTCAACAACAACCTCAACTTTGAAAAACACCAACAAATTCAACAAGCTCAACATTGAAAAACACCAACAAATTCGAATGCAACCTCAACTTTGAAAAGTACAAAAAAGATCAAAAAAAACCATTGATAAGACCAATAAATTCAACAACCTCAACATTGAATATCACCAACAAATTCAATAACAACCTCAGCAATGAAAAACATCAAAAAATTCAACAGCAACCTGAACATTCAAAAACACCAACAATTTCAACAACAACCTCAGCAATGAAAAACATCAAAAAATTCAACAACAACCTCAAAAATGAAAAACACGAAAAAAATTCAACAACAACCTCAACAATGAAAAACACCAAAAATTCATCAACACCATCAACATTGAAAAACATCAACAAATTCAACAACAACCGCAACATTCAAAAACACCAAAAAATAAAAACATCAACCTCAACATTCCAAAACACCAACAAATTCAACAAAAACCTCAACGATTAAAAACACCAAAAAATTCAACATCAACCTCAACTTTGAAAAACACAAACAAATTCAACAACCTCAACACTGAAAAACACCAACAAATTCAACAACAACCTCAACATTGAAATACTCCAACCAATTCAACAACAACCTCAACAATGAAAAACAGCAAAAAATACAACAACAACCTCAACATTCAAAAACACCAACTATCTCAACAACAACCTCAGCAATGAATAACATCAAAAAATTCAACAACAACCTCAACAATGAAAAACAGCAAAAAAATTCAAAAACAACCTCAACAATGAAAAACACCAAAAAATTCAACAACAACCTCCACATTCAAAAACACCAAAAAATAAATACAACAACCTCAACATTCAAAAACAGAAACAATTTCAACAACAACCTCAGCAATGAAAAACATCTAAAAATTCAACAACAACTTCAACAATGAAAAAGACCAAAAGAATTCAACAACAACCTTAACATTCAAAAACACAAAGAATAAAAACAACAACCTCAACTTTGCAAAACACCAACAAATTCAACAACCTCAACATTGAAAAACGTCATCAAATTCAGCAACAACCTCAACATTCAAAAACTACAACAAATTCAAGATAAACCTCAACCATGAAAAACTCCAAAAAATTCAACAACAGCCTCAACTTTAATAAACACCAAAAAATTCAACAACCTCAACATTGAAAACTACCAACAAATTCAACAACAACCTCAACATTCAACAACACCAACAAATTCAACAAAAACCTCAACAATGAAAAACACCAAAAAATTGAACAACTACCTCAACTTTCAAAAACACCAACAAATTCAACAACCTCAACATTGAAAATCTCCAACAAATTCAATGACAACCTCAACAATGAAAATCACCAAAAAATTCAACGACAACCTCAACATTCAAAAACACCAACAAATTCAACAAAAACCTCAACAATTAAAAACACTAAAAAATTCAACTGCAACGTCAACTTTGAAAAATACAAAAAAGAACAAAAAAATCCATTGATAACACCAATAAATGCAACAACCTCAACATTGAAAATCTCCAACAAATTCAACAACAACCTCAGCAATGAAAAACATCAAGAAATTCAACAACAACCTCAACAATGAAAAACACCAACAAATTCAAAAAGTACCGCAACAATGAAAAACACCAAATAATTCAACAACAACCTCAACAATGAAAAACACCAAAAAATTCATCAACAAACTCAACATTGAAAATCATCAACAAATTCCACATCATCCTCAACAATGAAAAACATCAAGAAATTCAACAACAACTGCAACATTCAAAAACAAGAACAAATTCAACAAAAAAACTCAACAATGAAAAACACCAAAAAATTCAACAACAACCTCAACTTTGAAAAACACCAATAAATTCAACAACCTCAACATTGAGAAACACCAACAAATTCAACTGTAACCTCAACTTTGAAAAATACAAAAAGATTCAAAAAAAAACATTGAATACACCAATAAATTCAACAACAACCTCAATGTTGAAAATCACCAAAAAATTCAACGACAACCTCAACATTGAAAAACACCAAAATATTCAACAACAACCTCAACTTTGAAAGACACCAACAAATTCAAAAACCTCAACATGGAAAAACACCAACAAATTCAACTACAACCTCAATATTGAAAAACACTAACAAATTCAACAAAAACCTCAACAATGAAAAACACCAAAAAATTCATCAACATCCTCAACATTCAAAACCACCGACAAATTCTGCAACAACCTCAACAATGAAAAACAGCAAAAAAATTCAACAACAACCTCAACAATGAAAAAGACCAAACAAAGCAATAAAAACATCAACATTGAAAAACTCCAACAATTTCAACAACTACCACAACAATTAAAAACACCAAAAATTCGACAACAAACTCAACATTGAAAATCACCAACGAATTCAACAAAAACCTCAACAATGAAAAACACCAAAAAATTCATCAACATCCTCAACATTCAAAAACACCAACCAATTCAACAAAAACCTCAACAATGAAAAACACGCAAAAATACAACAACAACATCAACAATGAAAAACAGCAACAAATTCAACATCAACCTCAACTTTGAAAAAAAACAATAAATTCAACAAAAACCTCAACATTGAAAGAAAACCAAAAAATTCCACAACAACCTCAACAATGATAAACACCAAAAAATTCAACAACAACCTCAACATTCAAAAACAACATCAAATATAAACAACAACCTCAACATTGAAATACACCAACAAATTCAACCAAAACCTCAACAATGAAAAACACCAGAAAATTCAACATCAACCTCAACTTTGAAAACCACCAACAAATTCAACAACCTCAACATTGAAAAACACCAACAAATTCAGCAACAACCTCAACATTGAAAAACACCAAAAAAATTCAACAACAACCTCAACAATGAAAAACACGAAAAAAATTCAACAACAACCTCAACAATGAAAAACACCAATAAAATCAATAAAAACCTCAACATTGAAAAACACCAACAAATTCCAAAACAACCACAACAATGAAAAACACCAGAAAATTGAACAACTCCCTCAACTTTCAAAAACACCAACAAATTCAACAACCTCAACATTGAAAAACTCCAACAAATTCAATGACAACCTCAACAATGAAAATCACCAAAAAATTCAACAACCTCAACATTCAAAAACACCAACATATTCAACAAAAACCTCAACAATTAAAAACACGAAAAAATTCAACAACAACATCAACTTTGAAAAAAACCAACAAATTCAACAACCTCAACATTGAAAAACACCAACAAATTCAACTGCAACCTCAACTTTGAAAAATACAACAAAGAACAAAAAACATCATTGATAACACCAATAAAAGCAACATCCTCAACATTGAAAAACACCAACAAATTCAACAACAACCTCAGCAATGAATAACATCAAAAAATTCAACAACAACCTCAACAATGAAAAACACCAAAAAATTCATCAACACCATCAACATTGAAAAACATCAACAAATTCAACAACAACCTCAACATTCAAAAACACCAAAAAATAAAAACATCAACCTCAACATTCCAAAACACCAACAAATTCAACAAAAACCTCAACGATGAAAAACACCAAAAAATTCAACAACAACCTCAACTTTGAAAAACACAAACAAATTCAACAACCTCAACACTGAAAAACACCAACAAATTCAACAACAACCTCAACATTGAAATACTCCAACCAATTCAACAACAACCTCAACAATGAAAAGCACCAATAAATTCAACAACATCCTCAACAATGTAAAATACCAAAAAAATTCAACAACAACCTCAACAATGAAAAACACCAAAAAAAATCAATAAAAACCTCAACATTGAAAAACTCCAAGAATTTCAACAACTACCACAACATTCAAAAACACCAAAAAATTCGAAAACAAACACAACATTGAAAATCACCATCAATTTCAACAAAAACCTCAACAATGAAAAACACCAAAAAATTCAACAACAACCTCAATTTTGAAAAACACCAACAGATTTAACATCCTCAACATTCAAATACACCAACAAATTCAACAACAACCTGAGCTTTGAAAAACACAAACAAGTTCAACAACCTCAACATTGAAAAACACCAACAACTTCAACAACAACCTCAACATTGAAAAAATCCAACAAATTCAAGAACAACCTCAACTTTGAAAAACACCAACAAATTCATCAAGCTCAACATTGAAAAACACCAACAAATTCGAATGCAACCTCAACTTTGAAAACTACAAAAAAGATCAAAAAAAGCCATTGATAAGACCGATAAATTCAACAACCTCAACATTGAAAATCACCAACAAATTCAACAACAACCTCAGCAATGAAAAACATCAAAAAATTCAACAACAACCTCAACATTCAAAAACACCAACAATTTCAACAAAAACCTCAGCAATGAAAAACATCAAAAAAATTCAACAACAACCTCAACAATGAAAAACACGAAAAAAATTCAACAACAACCTCAACAATGAAAAACACCAAAAAAATCAATAAAAACCTCAACATTGAAAAACACCAAAAAATTCCACAACAACCTCAACAATGAAAAACACCAAAAATTGAACAACTCCCTCAACTTTCAAAAACACCAACAAATTCAACAACCTCAACATTGAAAAACTCCAACAAATTCAATGACAACCTCAACAATGAAAATCACCAAAAAATTCAACGACAACCTCAACATTCAAAAACACCAACAAATTCAACAAAAACCTCAACAATTAAAAACACGAGAAATTTCAACAACAACATCAACTTTGAAATAAACTAACAAATTCAACAACCTCAACATTGAAAAACACCAACAAATTCAACTGCAACCTCAACTTTGAAAAATACAAAAAAGAACAAAAATAACCATTGATAACACCAATAAATGCAACATCCTCAACATTGAAAATCACCAACAAATTCAACAACAACCTCAGCAATGAAAAACATCAAAAAATTCAACAACAACCTCAACAATGAAAAACACCAACAAATTCAACAACAACCTCAACATTCAAAAACACCAAAAAATAAAAACAACAACCTCAACATTCAAATACACCAACAAATTCAACCATATCCTTAACAATGAAAAACACCAAAAAATTCAACAACAACCTCATCTTTGAAGAACACCAACAAATTCTACAACCTCAAATTGAAAAACACCAACAAATGCATCAACAACCTCAACAATGAAAAATACCAAAAAATTCAACAACAACCACAACATTGAAAATCACCAACAAATTCAACAACAACCTCAGCAATGAAAAACATCAAAAAATTCAACAACAACCTCAACAATGAAAATCACCAACAAATTCAACAACAACCTCAACATTCAAAAACACCAAAAAATAAAAACAACAACCTCAACATTCAAATACACCAACAAATTGAAACAAATCCTCAACAATGAAAAACACCAAAAAATTCAACAGCAACCTCAATATTGAAAAACACCAACAGATTTAACAACCTCAACATTCAAATACACCAACAAATTCAACAACAACCTCATCTTTGAAGAACACCAACAAATTCTACAACCTCAAATTGAAAAACACCAACAAATGCATCAACAACCTCAACAATGAAAAATACCAAAAAATTCAACAACAACCACAACATTGAAAATCACCAACAAATTCAACAACAACCTCAACATTGAAAAACTCCAACAAATGCAATGACAACCTCAACAATGAAAATCACCAAAAAATTCAACGACCACCTCAACATTCAAAAACACCAAAAAATAAAAACATCAACCTCAACATTCCAAAACACCAACAAATTCAACAAAAACCTCAACGATGAAAAACACCAAAAAATTCAACAATAACCTCAACTTTGAAAAACACAAACAAATTCAACAACCTCAACACTGAAAAACACCAACAAATTCAACAACAACCTCAACATTGAAATACTCCAACCAATTCAACAACAACCTCAACAATGAAAAACACCAAAAAATTCAACAACATCCTCAACAATGTAAAATACCAAAAAAATTCAACAACAACCTCAACAATGAAAAACACCAAAAAAATCAATAAAAACCTCAACATTGAAAAACTCAAAGAATTTCAACAACTACCACAACATTCAAAAACACCAACAAATTCGATAACAAACACAACATTGAAAATCACCATCAATTTCAACAAAAACCTCAACAATGAAAAACACCAAAAAATTCAACAACAACCTCAATTTTGAAAAACACCAACAGATTTAACAACCTCAACATTCAAATACACCAACAAATTCAACAACAACCTGAGCTTTGAAAAACACAAACAAATTCAACAACCTCAACATTGAAAAACACCAACAAATTCAACAACAACCTCAACATTGAAAAACTCCAACAAATTCAACAACAACCTCAGCTTTGAAAAACACCAACAAATTCAACAAGCTCAACATTGAAAAACACCAACAAATTCGAATGCAACCTCAACTTTGAAAAGTACAAAAAAGATCAAAAAAAACCATTGATAAGACAAATAAATTCAACAACCTCAACATTGAAAATCACCAACAAATTCAATAACAACCTCAGCAATGAAAAACATCAAAAATTCATCAACACCACCAACATTGAAAAACATCAACAAATTCAACAACAACCTCAACATTCAAAAACACCAAAAAATAAAAACATCAACCTCAACATTCCAAAACACCAACAAATTCAACAAAAACCTCAACGATTAAAAACACCAAAAAATTCAACATCAACCTCAACTTTGAAAAACACAAACAAATTCAACAACCTCAACACTGAAAAACACCAACAAATTCAACAACAACCTCAACATTGAAATACTCCAACCAATTCAACAACAACCTCAACAATGAAAAACAGCAAAAAATACAACAACAACCTCAACATTCAAAAACACCAACTTTCTCAACAACAACCTCAGCAATGAATAACATCTAAAAATTCAACAACAACCTCAACAATGAAAAACAGCAAAAAAATTCAAAAACAACCTCAACAATGAAAAACACCAAAAAATTCAACAACAACCTCCACATTCAAAAACACCAAAAAATAAATACAACAACCTCAACATTCAAAAACACAAACAATTTCAACAACAACCTCAGCAATGAAAAACATCTAAAAATTCAACAACAACTTCAACAATGAAAAAGACCAAAAGAATTCAACAACAACCTCAACATTCAAAAACACCAAAAAAATAAAAACATCAACCTCAACATTCCAAAACACCAACAAATTCAACAAAAACCTCAACGATGAAAAACACCAAAAAATTCAACAACAACCTCAACTTTGAAAAACACAAACAAATTCAACAACCTCAACACTGAAAAACACCAAAAAATTCAACAACAACCTCAACATTGAAATACTCCAACCAATTCAACAACAACCTCAACAATGAATAACACCAAAAAATTCAACAACATCCTCACAATGTAAAATACCAAAAAAATTCAAGAACAACCTCCACAATGAAAAACACCAAAAAAATCAATAAAAACCTCAACATTGAAAAACTCCAAGAATTTCAACAACTACCACAACATTCAAAAACACCAACAAATTCGACAACAAACACAACATTGAAAATCACCATCAATTTCAACAAAAACCACAACAATGAAAAACACCAAAAATTTCAACAACAACCTCAATATTGAAAAACACCAACAGATTTAACATCCTCAACATTCAAAAACACCAACAAATTCAACAACAACCTGAGCTTTGAAAAACACAAACAAGTTCAACACCCTCAACATTGAAAAACACCAACAAATTCAACAACAACCTGAACATTGAAAAACTCCAACAAATTCAACAACAACCTCAACTTTGAAAAACACCAACAAATTCATCAAGCTGAACATTGAAAAACACCAACAAATTCGAATGCAACCTCAACTTTGAAAACTACAACAAAGATCAAAAGAAGCAATTGATAAGACCGATAAATTCAACAACCTCAACATCGAAAATCAACAACAAATTCAACAACAACATCAGCAATGAAAAACATCAAAAAATTCAACAACAACCTCAACATTTAAAAACAACAACAATTTCAACAACAACCTCACCAATGAAAAACATCAAAAAGATTCAACAACAACGTCAACAATGAAAAACACGAAAAAAATTCAACAACAACCTCAACAATGAAAAACACCAATAAAATCAATAAAAACCTCAACATTGAAAAACACCAAAAAATTCCACAACAACCTCAACAATGAAAAACACCAAAAAATTGAACAACTCCCTCAACTTTCAAAAACACCAACAAATTCAACAATCTCAACATTGAAAAACTCCAACAAATTCAATGACAACCTCAACAATGAAAATCACCAAAAAATTCAACGACAACCTCAACATTCAAAAACACCAACAAATTCAACAAAAACCTCAACAATTAAAAACACGAAAAAATTCAACAACAACATCAACTTTGAAAAAAACCAACAAATTCAACAACCTCAACATTGAAAATCACCAACAAATTCAACAACAACATCAGCAATGAAAAACATCAAAAAATTCAACAACAACATCAACTTTCAAATAAACTAACAAATTCAACAACCTTAACATTGAAAAACACCAACAAATTCAACTGCAACCTCAACTTTGAAAAGTACAAAAAAGATCAAAAAAAACCATTGATAAGATCAATAAATTCAACAACCTCAACATTGAAAATCACCAACAAATTCAACAACAACCTCAGCAATGAAAAACATCAAAAAATTCAACAACAACCTCAACATTCAAAAACAACAACAATTTCAACAACAACCTCACCAATGAAAAACATCAAAAAATTCAACAACAACCTCAACAATGAAAAACACCAAAAAAACAATAAAAACCTCAACATTGAAAAACACCAAAAAATTCCATAACAACCTCAACAATGAAAAACACCAAAAAATTGAACAACTCCCTCAACTTGCAAAAACACCAACAAATTCAACAACCTCAACATTGAAAAACTCCAACAAATGCAATGACAACCTCAACAATGAAAATCACAAAAAAATTCAACGACAACCTCAACATTCAAAAACACCAAAAAATAAAAACATCAACCTCAACATTCCAAAACACCAACAAATTCAACAAAAACCTCAACGATGAAAAACACCAAAAAATTCAACAACAACCTCAACTTTGAAAAACACAAACAAATTCAACAACGTCAACACTGAAAAACACCAAAAAATTCAACAACAACCTCAACATTGAAATACTCCAACCAATTCAACAACAACCTCAACAATGAAAAACACCAAAAAATTCAACAACATCCTCAACAATGTAAAATACCAAAAAAATTCAAGAACAACCTCAACAATGAAAAACACCAAAAAAATCAATAAAAACCTCAACATTGAAAAACTCCAAGAATTTCAACAACTACCACAACATTCAAAAACACCAACAAATTCGCCAACAAACACAACATTGAAAATCACCATCAATTTCAACAAAAACCTCAACAATGAAAAACACCAAAAAATTCAACAACAACCTCAATTTTGAAAAACACCAACAGATTTAACATCCTCAACATTCAAATACACCAACAAATTCAACAACAACCTGAGCTTTGAAAAACACAAACAAGTTCAACAACCTCAACATTGAAAAACACCAACAACTTCAACAACAACCTCAACATTGAATAACTCCAACAAATTCAACAACAACCTCAACAATGAAAAACACCAAAAAATTGAACAACTCCCTCAACATTCAAAAACACCAACAAATTCAACAACCTCAACATTGAAAAACTCCAACAATTTCAATGACAACCTCAACAATGAAAATCACCAAAAAATTCAACGACAACCTCAACATTCAAAAACACCAACAACTTCAACAAAAACCTCAACAATTCAAAACACGAAAAAATTCAACAACAACATCAACTTTGAAAAAAACCAACAAATTCAACAACCTCAACATTGAAAAACACCAACAAATTCAACTGCAACCTCAACTTTGAAAAATACAAAAAAGAACAAAAATAACCATTGATAACACCAATAAATGCAACATCCTCAACATTGAAAATCACCAACAAATTCAACAACAACCTCAACAATGAAAAACATCAAAAAATTCAACAACAACCTCAACAATGAAAAACACCAACAAATTCAACAACAACATCATCTTTGAAAAACACCAACAAATTCTACAACCTCAAATTGAAAAACACCAACAAATGCATCAACAACCTCAACAATGAAAAATACCAAAAAATTCAACAACAACCACAACATTGAAAATCACCAACAAATTCAACAACAACCTCAACAATGAAAAATACCAAAAAATTCAACAACAACCACAACATTGAAAAACACCAACAAATTCAACAACAACCTCAGCAATGAAAAACATCAAAAAATTCAACAACAACCTCAACAATGAAAAACACCAACAAATTCAACAACAACCTCAACATTCAAAAACACCAAAAAATAAAAACAACAACCTCAACATTCAAATACACCAACAAATTCAAACAAATCCTCAACAATGAAAAGTACCAAAAAATTCAACAACAACCTCAATTTTGAAAAACACCAACAGATTTAACAACCTCAACATTCAAATACACCAAGAAATTCAACAACAACCTGAGCTTTGAAAAACACAAACAAATTCAACAACCTCAACATTGAAAAACACCAACAAATTCAACAACAACCTCAACATTGAAAATCACAAACAAATTCAACAACAACCTCAACTTTGAAAAACACCACCAAATTCAACAAGCTCAACATTGAAAAACACCAACAAATTCGAATGCAACCTCAACTTTGAAAAGTACAAAATAGATTAAAAAAAAACCATTGATAAGACCAATAAGTTCAACAACCTCAACATTGAAAATCACCAACAAATTCAACAACAACCTCAGCAATGAAAAACATCAAAAAATTCAACAACAACCTCAACATTCAAAAACACCAACAATTTCAACAACAACCTCACCAATGAAAAACATCAAACAATTCAACAACAACCTCAACAATGAAAAACACGAAAACAATTCAACAACAACCTCAATAATGAAATACACCAAAAAAAGAATAAAAACCTCAACATTGAAAAACACCAACAAATTCCATAACAACCTCAACAATGAAAAACACCAAAAAATTGAACAACTCCCTCAACTTTCAAAAACACCAACAAATTCAACAACCTCAACATTGAAAAACTCCAACAAATTCAATGACAACCTCAACAATGAAAATCACAAAAAAATTCAACGACAACCTCAACATTCAAAAACACCAACAAATTCAACAAAAACCTCAACAATTAAAAACACGAAAAAATTCAACAACATCAACTTCGAAAAAAACCAACAAATTCAACAACCTCAACATTGAAAAACCCAACATATTCAACTGCAACCTCAACTTTGAAAAATACAACAAAGAACAAAAAAAACCATTGATAACACCAATAAATGCAACATCCTCAACATTGAAAAACACCAACAATTTCAACAACAACCTCAGCAATGAAAAACATCTAAAAATTCAACAACAACCTCAACAATGAAAAACACCAAAAAATTCATCAACACCATCAACATTGAAAAACATCAACAAATTCAACAACAACCTCAACATTCAAAAACACCAAAAAATAAAAACATCAACCTCAACATTCCAAAACACCAACAAATTCAACAAAAACCTCAACGATGAAAAACACCAAAAAATTCAACAACAACCTCAACTTTGAAAAACACAAACAAATTCAACAACCTCAACACTGAAAAACACCAACAAATTCAACAACAACCTCAACATTGAAATACTCCAACCAATTCAACAACAACCTCAACAATGAAAAACACCAAAAAATTCAACAACAACCTCAACATTCAAAAACAACATCAAATAAAAACAACAACCTGAACATTGAAATACACCAACAAATTCAACCAAAACCTCAACAATGAAAAACACCAGAAAATTCAACATCAATCTCAACTTTGAAAAACACCAACAAATTCAACAACCTCAACATTGAAAAACACCAACATATTCAGCAACAACCTCAACATTGAAAAACACCAAAAAAATTCAACAACAACCTCAACAATGAATAACACCAAAAAAATCAATAAAAACCTCAACATTGAAAAACAGCAAAAAATTCCACAACAACCTCAACAATGAAAAACACCAAAAAATTCAACAACAACCTCCACATTCAAAAACACCAAAAAATAAATACAACAACCTCAACATTCAAAAACACAAACAATTTCAACAACAACCTCAGCAATGAAAAACATCTAAAAATTCAACAACAACTTCAACAATGAAAAAGACCAAAAGAACTCAACAACAACCTTAACATTCAAAAACACAAAAGAATAAAAACAACAACCTCAACTTTGCAAAACACGAACAAATTCAACAACCTCAACATTGAAAAACGACATCAAATTCAACAACAACCTCAACATTGAAAAACTCCAACAAATTCCACAACATCCTCACCAATGAAAAACACCAAAAAATTCAACAACAACCTCAACATTCAAAAACAACAACAATTTCAACAACAACCTCAGCAATGAAAAACATCAAAAAATTCAACAACATCCTCAACAATGTAAAATACCAAAAAAATTCAAGAACAACCTCAACAATGAAAAACACCAAAAAAATCAATAAAAACCACAACATTGAAAAACTCCAAGAATTTAAACAACTACCACAACATTCAAAAACACCAAAAAATTCGACAACAAACACAACATTGAAAATCACCATCAATTTCAACAAAACCACAACAATGAAAAACACCAAAAATTTCAACAACAACCTCAATTTTGAAAAACACCAACAGATTTAACATCCTCAACATTCAAATACACCAACAAATTCGAATGCAACCTCAACTTTGAAAAGTACAATAAAGATCAAAAAAAACCATTGATAAGACCAATAAATTCAACAACCTCAACATTGAAAATCACCAACAAATTCAACAACAACCTCAGCAATGAAAAACATCAAAAAATTCAACAACAACCTCAACATTCAAAAACAACAACAATTTCAACAACAACCTCACCAATGAAAAACATCAAAAAATTCAACAACAACCTCAACAATGAAAAACACGAAAACAATTCAACAACAACCTCAACAATGCAAAACACCAAAAAATTGAACAACTCCCTCAACTTTCAAAAACACCAACAAATTCAACAACCTCAACATTGAAAAACTCCAACAATTTCAATGACAACCTCAACAATGAAAATCACCAAAAAATTCAACGACAACCTCAACATTCAAAAACACCAACAAATTCAACAAAAACCTCAACAATTCAAAACACGAAAAAATTCAACAACAACATCAACTTTGAAAAAAACCAACAAATTCAACAACCTCAACATTGAAAAACACCAACAAATTCAACTGCAACCTCAACTTTGAAAAATACAACAAAGAACAAAAAAAACCATTGATAACACCAATAAATGCAACATCCTCAACATTGAAAAACACCAACAAATTCAACAACAACCTCAGCAATGAAAAACATCTAAAAATTCAACAACAACCTCAACAATGAAAAACATCAACAAATTCAACCACAACCTCAACATTCAAAAACACCAAAAAATAAATACAACAACCTCAACATTCAAATACACCAACAAATTCAACCAAATCCTCAACAATGAGAAACACCAAAAAATTCAACATCAACCTCATCTTTGAAATTCACCAACAAATTCTACAACCGCAACATTGTAAAACACCAACAAATTCATTAACAACCTCAACAATGAAAAATACCAAAAAATTCAACAACAACCACAACATAGAAAAACTACAACAATTTCAATAACAACCTCAACAATGAAAAACAACAAAATATAAAACAACAAACTCAACATTGAAAATCACCAACAAATTCAACAACAACCTCAGCAATGAGAAACATCAAAAAATTCAACAACAACCTCAACATTCAAAAACACCAACAATTTCAACAACAACCTCAGCAATGAAAAACATCAAAAAAATTCAACAACAACCTCAACAATGAAAAACACGAAAAAAATTCAACAACAACCTCAACAATGAAAAACACCAAAAAAATCAATAAAAACCTCAACATTGAAAAACACCAAAAAATTCCACAACAACCTCAACAATGAAAAACACCAAAAAATTGAACAACTCCCTCAACTTTCAAAAACACCAACAAATTCAACAACCTCAACATTGAAAAACTCCAACAAATTCAATAACAACCTCAATAATGAAAATCACAAAAAAATTCAACGACAACCTCAACATTCAAAAACACCAACAAATTCAACAAAAACCTCAACAATTAAAAACACGAAAAAATTCAACAACAACATCAACTTTGAAAAAAACCAACAAATTCAACAACCTCAACATTGAAAAACACCAACAAATTCAACTGCAACCTCAACTTTGAAAAATACAAAAAAGAACAATAATAACCATTGATAACACCAATAAATGCAACATCCTCAACATTGAAAATCACCAACAAATTCAACAACAACCTCAACATTCAAAAACACCAAAAAATAAAAACATCAACCTCAACATTCCAAAACACCAACAAATTCAACAAAAACCTCAACGATTAAAAACACCAAAAAATTCAACAACAACCTCAACTTTGAAAAACACAAACAAATTCAACAACCTCAACACTGAAAAACACCAACAAATTCAGCAACAACCTCAACATTGAAATACTCCAACCAATTCAACATCAAACTCAGCAATGAAAAACATCAAAAAATTCAACAACAACATCAACAATGAAAAACACCAACAAATTCAACAACAACCTCAACATTCAAAAACAACAAAAAATAAAAACAACAACCTCAACATTCAAATACAACAACAATTCAAACAAATCCTCAACAATGAAAAATACCAAAAAATTCAACAACAACCTCAACTTTGAAAAACACCAACAAAGTCAACAACCTCAACATTGAAAAACACCAACAAATTCATCAACAAACTCAACAATGAAAAACAGTAAAAATTCAACAAAAACAATCTCAGCAATGAAAAACACCAAAATATTCAACAACAACCTCAACACTGAAAAACTCCAACAATTTCAACAACAACCCCACCAATGAGAAAACAACAACATATTGAACAACAAACTCAACATTGAAAAACACCAACAAATTCAACAACAACCTCAACAATGAATAACATCAAAAAATTCAACAACAACCTCAACATTCAAAAACTACAACAAATTCAAGATAAACCTCAACCATGAAAAACACCAAATAATTCAACAACAACCTCAACTTTCATAAACACCAAAAAATTCAACAACTCAACAATGAAAAATACCAACAAATACAACAACAACCTCAACATTCAACAACACCAACAAATTCAACAAAACCTCAACAATGAAAAACACCAAAAAACTGAACAACTCCCTCAACTTTCAAAAACACCAACAAATTCAACAACCTCAACATTGAAAATCTCCAACAAATTCAATGACAACCTCAACAATGAAAATCACCAAAAAATTCAACGACAACCTCAACATTCAAAAACACCAACAAATTCAACAAAAACCTCAACAATTAAAAACACGAAAAAATTCAACTGCCACCTCAACTTTGAAAAATACAAAAAAGAACAAAAAAATCCATTGATAACACCAATAAATGCAACAACCTCAACATTGAAAATCACCAACAAATTCAACAACAACCTCAACAATGAAAAACACCAACAAATTCAACAACAAACTCAACATTGAAAATAATCAACAAATTCAACATCAACCTCAACAATGAAAAACATCAACAAATTCAACAACAACCGCAACATTCAAAAACAAGAACAAATTCAACAAAAAAACTCAACAATGAAAAACACCAAAAAATTCAACAACAACCTCAACTTTGAAAAACACCAATAAATTCAACAACCTCAACATTGAGAAACAGCAACAAATTCAACTGTAACCTCAACTTTGAAAAATACAAAAAGATTCAAAAAAAACATTGAATACACCAATAAATTCTACAACAACCTCAATGTTGAAAATCACCAAAAAATTCAACGACAACCTCAACATTGAAAAACACCAAAATATTCAACAACAACCTCAACTTTGAAAGACACCAACAAATTCAAAAACCTCAACATGGAAAAACACCAACAAATTCAACTACAACCTCAATATTGAAAAACACTAACAAATTCAACAAAAACCTCAACATTGAAAAACACCAAAAAATTCATCAACAACCTCAACATTCAAAAACACCAAAAAATAAAAACATCAACCTCAACATTCCAAAACACCAACAAATTCAACAAAAACCTCAACGATGAAAAACACCAAAAAATTCAACAACAACCTCAACTTTGAAAAACACAAACAATTTCAACAACCTCAACACTGAAAAACACCAACAAATTCAACAACAACCTCAACATTGAAATACTCCAACCAATTCAACAACAACCTCAACAATGAAAAACACCAAAAAATTCAACAACAACCTCAACATTCAAAAACACCAACTATCTCATCAACAACCTCAACAATGAAAAACACCAAAAAATTCAACAGCAACCTCAACAATGAAAAACACCAAAAAAATCAATAAAAACCTCAACATTGAAAAACTCCAAGAATTTAAACAACTACCACAACATTCAAAAACACCAAAAAATTCGACAACAAACACAACATTGAAAATCACCATCAATTTCAACAAAAACCACAACAATGAAAAACACCAAAAATTTCAACAACAACCTCAATTTTGAAAAACACCAACAGATTTAACATCCTCAGCATTCAAATACACCAACAAATTCAACAAAAACCTGTGCTTTGAAAAACACAAACAAATTCAACAACCTCAACTTGAAAAACACCAAAAAATTCAACAACAACCTCAACATTCAAAAACACCAACTATCTCATCAACAACCTCAGCAATGAAAAACATCAAAAAATTCAACAACAAACTCAACAATGAAAAACAGCAAAAAAATTCAACAATAACCTCAACAATGAAAAAGACCAAACAAAGCAATAAAAACCTCAACATTGAAAAACTCCAACAATTTCAACAACTACCACAACAATTAAAAAGACCAAAAATTCGCCAACAAACTCAACATTGAAAATCACCAACGAATTCAACAAAAATCTCAACAATGAAAAACACCAAAAAATTCATCAACATCCTCAACATTCAAAAACAACAACAAATTCAACAAAAAACTCAACAATGAAAAACACGCAAAAATACAACAACAACATCAACAATGAAAAACACCAACAAATTCAACATCAACCTCAACTTTGAAAAAAAACAAATTCAACAAAAATCTCAACATTGAAAAAAAACCAAAAAATTCCACAACAACCTCAACAACGATGAACACCAAAAAATTCAACAACAACCTCAACTTTGAAAAACACCAACAAATTCAACAACCTCAACACTGAAAAACACCAACAAATTCAGCAACAACCTCAACATTGAAAAACACCAAAAAAATTCAACAACAACCTCAACAATGAAAAACACCAAAGAAATCAATAAAAACCTCAACAATGAAAAACACCAAAAAATTCGACAACAACCTCAACAATGAAAAACACCAAAAAATTCAACAACAATCTCCACATTCAAAAACACCAAAAAATAAATACAACAACCTCAACATTCAAAAACACAAACAAATTCAACAAAAACCTCAACAATGAAAAACACCAAAAAATTGAACAACTCCCTCAACTTTCAAAAACACCAACAAATTCAACAACCTCAACATTGAAAATCTCCAACAAATTCAATGACAACCTCAAAAATGAAAATCACCAAAAAATTCAACGACAACCTCAACATTCAAAAACACCAACAAATTCAACAAAAACCTCAACCATTAAAAACACGAAAAAATTCAACTGCAACCTCAACTTTGAAAAATACAAAAAAGAACAAAAAAATCCATTGATAACACCAATAAATGCAACAACCTCATCATTGAAAATCACCAACAAATTCAACAACAACCACAGCAATGAAAAACATCAAGAAATTCAACAACAACCTCAACAATGAAAAACACCAACAAATTTAATAAGAACCTCAACAATGAAAAACACCAAAAAATTCATCAACAGCCTCAACAATGAAAAACACCCAAAAATTCAACAACAAACTCAACATTGAAAATCATCAACAAATTCCACATCAACCTCAACAATGAAAAACATCAACAAATTCAACAACAACCGTAACATTCAAAAACAAGAAGAAATTCAACAAAAAACCTCAACAATGAAAAACACCAAAAAATTCAACAACAACCTCAACTTTGAAAAACACCAATAAATTTAACAACCTCAACATTCAGAAAGAGCAACAAATTCAACTGTAACCTCAACTTTGAAAAATACAAAAAGATTCAAAATAAAACATTGAATACACCAATAAATTCAACAACAACCTCAATGTTGAAAATCACCAAAAAATTCAACGACAACCTCAACATTGAAAAAGACCAAAATATTCAACAACAACCTCAATTTTGAAAAACACCAACAAATTCAACTACAACCTCAATATTGAAAAACATTAACAAATTCAACAAAAACCTAAACAATGAAAAACACAAAAAAATTCAACAACATCCTTAACATTCAAAAACACCGACAAATTCCGCCAAAACCTCAACAATGAAAAACACCAAAAAATTCATCAACACCATCAACATTGAAAAAGATCAACAAATTCAACAACAACCTCAACATTCAAAAACACCAAAAAATAAAAACAACAACCTCAACATTCCAAAACACCAACAAATTCAACAAAAACCTCAACGATTAAAAACACCAAAAAATTCAACAACAACCTCAACTTTGAAAAACACAAACAAATTCAACAACCTCAACACTGAAAAACACCAACAAATTCAGCAACAACCTCAACATTCAAATACTGCAACCAATTCAACAACAAACTCAGCAATGAAAAACACCAAAAAATTCAACAACAACCTCAACATTCAAAAACACCAACTATCTCAACAACAACCTCAGCAATGAAAAGCATCAAAAAATTCAACAACAACCTCAACAATGAAAAACAGCAAAAAAAATTCAACAACAACCTCAACAATGAAAAAGACCAAACAAAGCAATAAAAACATCAACATTGAAAAACTCCAACAATTTCAACAACTACCACAACAATTAAAAACACCAAAAATTCGACAACAAACTCAACATTGAAAATCACCAACGAATTCAACAAAAACCTCAACAATGAAAAACACCAAAAAATTCATCAACATCCTTAACATTCAAAAACACCAACAAATTCAACATTAACCTCAACAATGAAAAACACGCAAAAATACAACAACAACATCAACAATGAAAAACAGCAACAAATTCAACATCAACCTCAACTTTGAAAAAAAACAATAAATTCAACAAAAACCTCAACATTGAAAGAAAACCAAAAAATTCCACAACAACCTCAACAATGATAAACACCAAAAAATTCAACAACAACCTCAACATTCAAAAACAACATCAAATAAAAACAACAACCTGAACATTGAAATACACCAACAAATTCAACCAAAACCTCAACAATGAAAAACACCAGAAAATTCAACAACAACCTCAACTTTGAAAAACACCAACAAATTCAGCAACCTCAACATTGAAAAACACCAACAAATTCAGCAACCACCTCAACATTGAAAAACACCAAAAAATTTCAACAACCACAACTTTGAAAAACACCAACAAATTCAACTGCAACCTCAACATTGAAAAACTCCATCAATTTCAATAACAAACTCAACAATGAAAAACACCAACAAATTCAACTGCAACCTCAATTTTGAAAAATACAAAAAGGTTCAAAAAAAAACATTGAATGCACCAAAAAATTCAACAACAACCTCAACATTGAAAAACACCAAAATATTCAATAACAACCTCAACTTTGAAGAACACGATCCAATTCCAGAACCTCAACATTGAAAAGCACCAACAAATTCAACTAAAACCTCAATATTGTTAATCACCATCAAATTCAACTACAATCTCAACATTCAAAAAAACCAACAAATTCAACAAAAACCTCAACAATGGAAAACACCAACAAATTCATCAAAAACTTCAACAATGAAAAACACCAACAAATTCAACTACAACCTCAACATTCAAAAATACCAACAAATTCAACAAAAACCTCAACAATGGAAAACACCAACAAATTCAACAAAAACCACAACATAGAAAAACTACAACAATTTCAATGACAACCTCAACAATGAAAATCACAAAAAAATTCAACGACAACGTCAACATTCAAAAACACCAACAAATTCAACAAAAACCTCAACAATTCAAAACACGAAAAAATTCAACAACAACATCAACTTTGAAAAAAACCAACAAATTCAACAACCTCAACATTGAAAAACACCAACAAATTCAACTGCAACCTCAACTTTGAAAAATACAACAAAGAACAAAAAAAACCATTGATAACACCAATAAATGCAACATCCTCAACATTGAAAAACACCAACAAATTCAACAACAACCTCAGCAATGAAAAACATCTAAAAATTCAACAACAACCTCAACAATGAAAAACATCAACAAATTCAACCACAACCTCAACATTCAAAAACACCAAAAAATAAATACAACAACCTCAACATTCAAATACACCAACAAATTCAACCAAATCCTCAACAATGAGAAACACCAAAAAATTCAACATCAACCTCATCTTTGAAATTCACCAACAAATTCTACAACCGCAACATTGTAAAACACCAACAAATTCATTAACAACCTCAACAATGAAAAATACCAAAAAATTCAACAACAACCACAACATAGAAAAACTACAACAATTTCAATAACAACCTCAACAATGAAAAACAACAAAATATAAAACAACAAACTCAACATTGAAAATCACCAACAAATTCAACAACAACCTCAGCAATGAGAAACATCAAAAAATTCAACAACAACCTCAACATTCAAAAACACCAACAATTTCAACAACAACCTCAGCAATGAAAAACATCAAAAAAATTCAACAACAACCTCAACAATGAAAAACACGAAAAAAATTCAACAACAACCTCAACAATGAAAAACACCAAAAAAATCAATAAAAACCTCAACATTGAAAAACACCAAAAAATTCCACAACAACCTCAACAATGAAAAACACCAAAAAATTGAACAACTCCCTCAACTTTCAAAAACACCAACAAATTCAACAACCTCAACATTGAAAAACTCCAACAAATTCAATAACAACCTCAATAATGAAAATCACAAAAAAATTCAACGACAACCTCAACATTCAAAAACACCAACAAATTCAACAAAAACCTCAACAATTAAAAACACGAAAAAATTCAACAACAACATCAACTTTGAAAAAAACCAACAAATTCAACAACCTCAACATTGAAAAACACCAACAAATTCAACTGCAACCTCAACTTTGAAAAATACAAAAAAGAACAATAATAACCATTGATAACACCAATAAATGCAACATCCTCAACATTGAAAATCACCAACAAATTCAACAACAACCTCAACATTCAAAAACACCAAAAAATAAAAACATCAACCTCAACATTCCAAAACACCAACAAATTCAACAAAAACCTCAACGATTAAAAACACCAAAAAATTCAACAACTACCTCAACTTTGAAAAACACAAACAAATTCAACAACCTCAACACTGAAAAACACCAACAAATTCAGCAACAACCTCAACATTGAAATACTCCAACCAATTCAACATCAAACTCAGCAATGAAAAACATCAAAAAATTCAACAACAACATCAACAATGAAAAACACCAACAAATTCAACAACAACCTCAACATTCAAAAACAACAAAAAATAAAAACAACAACCTCAACATTCAAATACAACAACAATTCAAACAAATCCTCAACAATGAAAAATACCAAAAAATTCAACAACAACCTCAACTTTGAAAAACACCAACAAAGTCAACAACCTCAACATTGAAAAACACCAACAAATTCATCAACAAACTCAACAATGAAAAACAGTAAAAATTCAACAAAAACAATCTCAGCAATGAAAAACACCAAAATATTCAACAACAACCTCAACACTGAAAAACTCCAACAATTTCAACAACAACCCCACCAATGAGAAAACAACAACATATTGAACAACAAACTCAACATTGAAAAACACCAACAAATTCAACAACAACCTCAACAATGAATAACATCAAAAAATTCAACAACAACCTCAACATTCAAAAACTACAACAAATTCAAGATAAACCTCAACCATGAAAAACACCAAATAATTCAACAACAACCTCAACTTTCATAAACACCAAAAAATTCAACAACTCAACAATGAAAAATACCAACAAATACAACAACAACCTCAACATTCAACAACACCAACAAATTCAACAAAACCTCAACAATGAAAAACACCAAAAAACTGAACAACTCCCTCAACTTTCAAAAACACCAACAAATTCAACAACCTCAACATTGAAAATCTCCAACAAATTCAATGACAACCTCAACAATGAAAATCACCAAAAAATTCAACGACAACCTCAACATTCAAAAACACCAACAAATTCAACAAAAACCTCAACAATTAAAAACACGAAAAAATTCAACTGCCACCTCAACTTTGAAAAATACAAAAAAGAACAAAAAAATCCATTGATAACACCAATAAATGCAACAACCTCAACATTGAAAATCACCAACAAATTCAACAACAACCTCAACAATGAAAAACACCAACAAATTCAACAACAAACTCAACATTGAAAATAATCAACAAATTCAACATCAACCTCAACAATGAAAAACATCAACAAATTCAACAACAACCGCAACATTCAAAAACAAGAACAAATTCAACAAAAAAACTCAACAATGAAAAACACCAAAAAATTCAACAACAACCTCAACTTTGAAAAACACCAATAAATTCAACAACCTCAACATTGAGAAACAGCAACAAATTCAACTGTAACCTCAACTTTGAAAAATACAAAAAGATTCAAAAAAAACATTGAATACACCAATAAATTCTACAACAACCTCAATGTTGAAAATCACCAAAAAATTCAACGACAACCTCAACATTGAAAAACACCAAAATATTCAACAACAACCTCAACTTTGAAAGACACCAACAAATTCAAAAACCTCAACATGGAAAAACACCAACAAATTCAACTACAACCTCAATATTGAAAAACACTAACAAATTCAACAAAAACCTCAACATTGAAAAACACCAAAAAATTCATCAACAACCTCAACATTCAAAAACACCAAAAAATAAAAACATCAACCTCAACATTCCAAAACACCAACAAATTCAACAAAAACCTCAACGATGAAAAACACCAAAAAATTCAACAACAACCTCAACTTTGAAAAACACAAACAATTTCAACAACCTCAACACTGAAAAACACCAACAAATTCAACAACAACCTCAACATTGAAATACTCCAACCAATTCAACAACAACCTCAACAATGAAAAACACCAAAAAATTCAACAACAACCTCAACATTCAAAAACACCAACTATCTCATCAACAACCTCAACAATGAAAAACACCAAAAAATTCAACAGCAACCTCAACAATGAAAAACACCAAAAAAATCAATAAAAACCTCAACATTGAAAAACTCCAAGAATTTAAACAACTACCACAACATTCAAAAACACCAAAAAATTCGACAACAAACACAACATTGAAAATCACCATCAATTTCAACAAAAACCACAACAATGAAAAACACCAAAAATTTCAACAACAACCTCAATTTTGAAAAACACCAACAGATTTAACATCCTCAGCATTCAAATACACCAACAAATTCAACAAAAACCTGTGCTTTGAAAAACACAAACAAATTCAACAACCTCAACTTGAAAAACACCAAAAAATTCAACAACAACCTCAACATTCAAAAACACCAACTATCTCATCAACAACCTCAGCAATGAAAAACATCAAAAAATTCAACAACAAACTCAACAATGAAAAACAGCAAAAAAATTCAACAATAACCTCAACAATGAAAAAGACCAAACAAAGCAATAAAAACCTCAACATTGAAAAACTCCAACAATTTCAACAACTACCACAACAATTAAAAAGACCAAAAATTCGCCAACAAACTCAACATTGAAAATCACCAACGAATTCAACAAAAATCTCAACAATGAAAAACACCAAAAAATTCATCAACATCCTCAACATTCAAAAACAACAACAAATTCAACAAAAAACTCAACAATGAAAAACACGCAAAAATACAACAACAACATCAACAATGAAAAACACCAACAAATTCAACATCAACCTCAACTTTGAAAAAAAACAAATTCAACAAAAATCTCAACATTGAAAAAAAACCAAAAAATTCCACAACAACCTCAACAACGATGAACACCAAAAAATTCAACAACAACCTCAACTTTGAAAAACACCAACAAATTCAACAACCTCAACACTGAAAAACACCAACAAATTCAGCAACAACCTCAACATTGAAAAACACCAAAAAAATTCAACAACAACCTCAACAATGAAAAACACCAAAGAAATCAATAAAAACCTCAACAATGAAAAACACCAAAAAATTCGACAACAACCTCAACAATGAAAAACACCAAAAAATTCAACAACAATCTCCACATTCAAAAACACCAAAAAATAAATACAACAACCTCAACATTCAAAAACACAAACAAATTCAACAAAAAC